>NC_054556.1:9165276-9466276 GCF_017654505.1 Polyodon spathula | reverse complement strand
AATGCACAGTCTAGGGTTTTGGAGCTTCACCTGTTCTGGTTGGCTCTTTGAAGTCCCCATTGGGCTTGAACTGGGATTGCTGTTTATGGAGGGATCTATGAGGAGGACAGTTGAATTAAGACCAGGTCCACCACTTATTGAGTTCATTTATACCTGACATTAAACCTACATGTGCCTGGTGCATGATATAAAACTGTTCCCTCCTGAACTAGGCTTTCTTCTCCGTTCCCTAAACGTTTCCCATTCCTTGATGGTGAGGGACAGATTGTAACAATAACGTCAAATTATGGGAAGTAAATGCGCAGTATACGTGGAACCTATAATTTTTTGTTATTAGTTATTCTAATCCTTATTCAAACGTCAAATATTTTAAAGTATGTCCACTAAAACCTGTATTATATGAAAACTACGTCTCTGATTTTACATTTACTCTTGCAAATTCTGTACTAAGGAGCACTGGTAGCAAAAGGGACGCTTAAAAGTTTTGTGCCTCTGGTAGGACTTATCAAATTAGTAACATTTTAATATTTTGACATACTAATAATATGTACCATGCTGATCCAAAGCAGTCCCTGGTACCACATCATTAAAAGTGTGCTGGTGTATCAGTCTCAATCATTTATGCTGCCATTGCTGGTGGTGCAGTGTTCTGCAAGTGGTGCTCTTTGAGTTTCTCCAGGGAACACTGGTGTTGTATTTTGCATCACAATAACATTTTTATGTAAGGCTTAATATTTTCCTAGATCTACCAATTATTGTACAGTGTTTAGTACATGAAGCTGAGAGTACAGTAGGCAAAAACCTGAAAAAGGTTATTTATGAACTGAGGGATGGGAAATATCAATTGGAAATGTTGTCCTGTGGTAAGTAAGCACACTGTAGATTGAGAAAGGACCCCAAGCGCAGAGGAATATAACCTCCAGATTTGTGTAGGTGCAAGTTATTGATCTTTTTTTTAATGATTTTAAAAAATAGCCTTTTCAATATATTGATAGACAACTGGGATCAATTATTTTCTATACTGATTTGGATGAAAAAAAGCTGAATTTTGGTCACTGGTGTTTGGTTCTGGTTCATTTCCAGAGCACTAAATGCATCAGAAACTTTCAACTAAAACTTTAAAGACAAGCTTTCTTGCTACTTGGCTGAGAATATTGCTATCTGCCCCTTTTTTCAAGCCTAGGGATGAGAGCTGTGGGATAAGGGGCCCACACTACAATCTCAGAAGAGTAGACGTCGTTGCCACAGCCTTATTAGCCTCTTTTTCAGTTTTAAAAATCTTGCAAGAGAGTGGCCGATGGGAATCAGTAAACTGCTGGTTTCAGTTCCTGCTTCTTCTGTGGAAGAAGAGGCCTACACTGAAGAAGCAGCGACTGTCCCAGCTCTGTTAACCAGGACGTCAAGTCAGCTTGACTTCTCAGGTAGTCGTAGCAGGTGGGATGCAATTCAAGGCAGACTTGCTGCCGACTGGTCATTTTCAAAACCTTCTGCATCTTTGTTTTGCCCTCCAAGCCCAATTACTGGACCTTCGAGGTCAGAACTATATAATATGTGCTCTTTAGTTCTCCCAATAGGTTTCTATTTTCCACCAAAGTCATGTTAACTGTTTTTTGAAAGACATGTGAGATAAACTGGCCATCTGGTACAGTAAAAAAAAATTGAGCCTTCTGCTTCATTGAGTCACAGGCCCTAATCTTAGTACCGTCTGCTGTGAAGATCTTAGTTATGCGAATATGTGTTCCTTCAGCTCGGCAGTAAGAAGCTCAGTTCCAAGTTCAGTTATCCCTGCCGGCATTCATACTGTATTGCCAACATAATATCAAAACCTTTTTTTTTTTACTAGAAAAGTACACATTTTTTTTAAATGTTTTGCTCTTACAAAATGTAAAAAGGAAGTTACAAGTTACAAATTACAAATAGAATCTGTGCAAATAAAAAAAATCGAGGAAGCTAACCTATTGTAAACTAAAACACAAACAAGTATCATGAGCAAACTGTAATAAGAATCTTTTGCCTGCTTTAACACAATTACATGGAATATGCTCTCTAATTCAAGTTTACCGGCACTGAAATGTACAAACTTAATGATGAATTACTGCAGCCAGGCTTTACAGAAGCCTCAGGAGAACGAGAAAAATTACTGCTGCAGCATTTATTGAGCAAAGATGAAAAAAAGGCACAAATCTCAATTCCCCTGGCTGCAGATACTGTCTATATAAAAGTCTACATTTAACCCTTCACGGCCACCAGTAAATATATTGTGTCATCTATCAGGAATTTACTATGCCTTCTAATCAGAGCAAATGCTTTCTACCTGTTGGTTCAGATAGCTCACATTTATCATTGTTTCTACAAAGTATAAAACGACAACGTGGGAACCAATATTCAAATTTATATTTTAAGATCAAATCTTGGGAGAATACAAATATATTAAATAAGTTGTTTTTTTGTTATTAAAAAAAAAAAAAAAAAAAAAAAAATAATAAATTTACAAAAATATGACTAGCAGCAAGAATTAAGTGAACCCTGGTGGCTCAGACAAATGATAGCGAAAACTTTGTGACTCCTGCCTTCATGACTCCTGACTTTGCCTGACATCACTATTACCAGTACTTTTAAAATGACATTGCGTTATGTATTAAATCTTGCATCATGATCTACCATGTACCATTGCGAAATTCTAAACATTGAAGAAATGCATGATCTTGATAACACTTCCAACAAAAATCCTAAAACACAAGAGCAGCAGGCTAAACGCTCTGGGATTATGCCTGCAGATCAACATGGAGAATAGGGCTGCTGTTGAACAGTACCATTAGAAATGTCTAGAAATTACAATTGAACAGTTAAACTAAATTGGATCCGTGACAAGAATACTGGTGCAAATTAAGGGTAAGATCTTTGCTCTGGCTGACCATAGCCATAAGAGGTCAATTAAATGTAATGCCCTTCTGCTTGTGGGTAGGTTTGGTGTTATAGACAAGGAGGCACTGTATATTTACAAGCTCTGGTCTGCATTGCTCTCTCAAACTGTGCACAATTGAAGATCTGTTTTAATTGCTGTATCACTGGGATATCTTAAGTAAAAAAATTCACAATAATAAACTGTTCTCCTAGTGGTACCCAAAGCTTTAAGTACTGTACCACACCATAGCTTAATATTTTTAATATTTTAGCTGTAGGGTTTCAAACACAACACATTATTTACCCTAGTTTCCTGCATTGTTGTACGTATTCATGCAATATCTTTTTCAACATCATTGCGATTGTTTTGATATTTTTATTAACATATCACTGGTCATAAGTCAGTTTTGATCAGATAATTTAGTTTTATGTCAGTTATGCACCTGGTCTTCCCGTCAAAATTTCTTGTGAATTCACAACATCAGCGGCTTCAATCCAGCCTGTTCAATCAGAAACTTTTCACTGGTTCCCGACTCTACTCACAAAGTTCAGCATTTTGATTGGTTCACCTGTCCTACCTGCTCATTCCGGCACAGGTTCCGAGGGATAGGAAAAGGTTTTAGGCATGACAAGTCCTGTATAATCACAACATCTGCTTTTCAGAGCCCTGCCCGGTTAGAGAGAAGATGCAAGATGTACAGGGGGTGTATCTCCAGCCATATCAGTATTTATGTTTGTACTCAAAATGTGCTTAAGACATTGTCACACAGAACACTTTATAACCTAGGCAACCTGTTATGTTGCTTAGTATATAGAGTTCTCGATTAAGGTTTTACTACTGGTTCTTAGACAACCCTAACTCACCAAAATATATTATTTATTTATTTATGGCCATTATAAAACCTTTTCCCCTTTAAGACGTTTAAACTACTGTTTCATTGAACTGCATCACTTCTTGTGCTGAAGGTCAATTGCAGATCAGCTGCCCTGCCCCCACTCTGGTAAACCATGGGAGGGGTTGTGTGATACAGGAAATGATGTGTGCTACTTAAAAAATATGGTTACTCCAAAAGAACCCAGCAGAGAATAGAATAATGAGTAGACCAATGTTGCCAATACTACATTTAATTAGAAGCACTTGAAACAACAGATAGAAAAACTATTGAATTGTAGAAATTAAGGAATCTGGGTTTTTTGGGGGGGGGGTTTTTGCATGCATGCAGTGGGGGTAATTAAATTAAACAAGTCAGTCGCAAACTCTGGTTCCATCTGTTACTCCTCTCCCAAAAGCAGCAAGACTCTCCCTGAATCTGCTTGTCTGAAGCCTGTTCCTGCAGCTCCTCATCAATTTACCTTCACTGCGACTCACAGACCCTTGAAAAGCAAAGCCTTTGAAGTATTGCAGCAAATTGCGTCATGCCTGCAAAAATAAAAAAAAACCTTACCAAATGAAACTGTGAGCAGAAGTACAAAAATATGTATTTCTTATTCATAAATGTGTAGTTGTAGGTGCTTCATCTTTAATTCTTTATGAATCTCACAGTATTGTAAAATTGCGTTACGGGGCTCAGATGAAAAGGTTGAGAGGACTCAAAAAATGTTAATGTTTCAAAACTAGAAAGGAACCACATTATTAATGCAGCACCTGTAGTGTATTATAGTGGCAACAGGAGGCTACAGCATGAACAATCTTGGAAAAAAAAAAAAAAAACACTGAGTTTGATGTGACTTTACCTGACAAGTATTTAGCAAAAGATTTTGCCAATAACAACTTGAAGTAAAAAAACATTGTGTTTTATGATTGCTATTTATGGTGATTAGCGAGTAATTAAAGTTGGAGAAAAACATTTATAATGCTAAATTGGGTAAATTAAATGAATAATTAAAATGCATGGTTTTACTGTATTTCATATTGTGACAGAGATCGAATGACGCCTGGTGTTAGATCTCCCTCCCGACCTGAGAGGATACTAGATAAAGGGAGCAGTGTACCCTGGACTAAAAGGCATGACACTTTATCCCATGGGAATCTACTCACCACTTTGCCACACATATATAAATATATGGAAGTCTGAGTTTAAAGGCTGACTACAGTATATATGTTATTGCCACCAAAGTATTACTTGTGTATTTTATAAATATAATCTTGCACTAGGAGGTGATGTACTGAACTAAAGAAGTGTCAGCTTCTGCTAAGGGAGACAGTTCCTTCAACGTCTCTGACAGCGTGCTGGCTCCATAAGCCGCTTTGGTTTCGACATCTTTTTTGTTGCCAAGGAAAAATGCGATTTGTATTTCTGTCGGAACAAACCAAACAGGTTCTGGAATGCGCTTCCTTTATCCAGCTTTTGTTACACTGGGATAAGCGGGGGTGAGAGCAAGCGGTTTGTGGGTTTAGCGGCTGTGGACTTAGGAATATAAAAAACAATCTGGCACTCCTGCTCAGCTCCTTGAAACACTCTCTGTCTATCCACAGGGCAGGTGCAGCACTGGGACGGATTGGGTTGACAAACTGACCCAATTAGATCAAACTAATACATTCTAAGCTAATCTAAACTTTTGTAATGACTACTAATGCACCCCTTTCTCACCTCTCCAGTACCATCACTCAGGACCCTAATTATGAGCACAAGAACAGACCATTCACTTCTCTCAAGCACTGTCACCCAGCACTGTAATAATGAGTACTCATACACAAAATGCAGAAAGAATAAAAAAAAAAAATGAAAAAAGCAGTGTAAATAAAAAAATACTGATCTGGTTTTTGAAAGAGAAATACAAATGAAAACTGGCAGGCCGTCTTCTATTTAATTGAGTAATTGGGACATCACACTTTGATATCTTTGAAGGAAAAGGCTAACAAGCCTTTAATTAAGATCAATTGAGAAGGATGAAAGAGATCCTATTACTAGGAATCTCCACATCCACACTGCTGCTTGTTACCCCAGCAGGGGGCGCCTATATTTACTTGCAAGGGAGCATCTGCAAAATATACAGAAACAATTCTACAAATAAGGTCAGCTGCCAGCTGGCGTCCATTCCTATTTACAGCCTGAGAAAATACACAGACTGAAAACAGATCACTCAATCGGTTTGATTTGTTTTCAGTCTGTGTAGAGAATTAGAGAAAATTAGAGAATTACAAAAAATAAATAAATATGATGTAGAAATTAAAATAAAAATATAAAAAAAACCTAAAATAAAGATAAATTATCAAAAATAATTCAAATACTGTTGTAATTAAAAGTGATGCAAGTAATGTAACAATCTGTCAGTATTATACAAATGATTGCCTGGAACTCGAATTCTGATGGAACTCATTTAAGAAATCAGCATCTGTGCTACATGAAGTTGCAAAAACAACAAAAATAAATCAAATAAAGTGAACCCTTACAGGAAAAGTGTCAGGCTAACACATAGTCCACAATATCGGAACAATTCTTACTTAAACCACATAGTGAAAACTGCTTAAAACGTCTCCAGTAATTAGCCACTTGAAAAACGGGCAGAAAAAACTTGCCTGAAAGTCTGCTGGTGTGAATGGGCTTTAAAAGTTTTAGACATTTAGGAAATTCAGGGATGAAATAAGATTCCTTTTGCATAGCAGTTTCATCCTTTCCAGACTTTATTATGTGCCTGATTAGTGGATTGAGAGAGCATGTTACTGTGGCACTGCAACTGTGAGATTGAAGGAGGATGGAAATTTAAAAATGTATGAAGTCCAGTTCACTTCAAAAGGTTTAAAGTAAAACCTACAGTACCCTATCAAAATGCAAAAGACAGCTGTGGATTTGTAAGAGTGATACATTGTCTTAAAAGAGGTTTTACAGTACATCGGCAAAAGCCATTGATATTTCAGATAACATCTGTTCCTCATTGATTTTTATATTTATCCATTTGCAGTGGTATTTGTGCATAGCACACATGTGCCAGCAGTAGCCAAATGTTGACGTTGCATCAATGGTCTTTTAACCATCTGTTGTAATTACTGTGTACCTTTTAGTTAACTGACATAGCCTGTGTGTGACGTGTTATTTGTGTGCGTGTGTGAACCCATGTATATCAGTTAGGTCCTTTAAAATTATCCCATCTCCCCCAAATTGCTTTAAGTATTAATTTGGTCTTCTGCAAATTGTGACTGCTGTATTTCGAACCTTTCTCTAAATTCCTGGTTTACTATGTATGTAATAGTCTCCAAAGCTCTGGCAAACACACTTAAGGAGCTCATTTAAAGCCTAAAAGAGAGAGAGGCAGGAGGAGAAAGAGAAAGGGTGAGAGAGAGAGAGAAGAGATACTGTGTGATTAGGGGGAGGTAGGTGTAACTTTCAGCCCTTTAAAGTCTTGCCTTATTATGATTGTTGTCGACTGACTTGTTGAAAAGAAGAAGTAAGAATGAGGTGAATACAAGCTCTGGCAGAGAATAAACTGAGACTAGATATAACTTGACACTTGCATTGCAGGTAACACTGTTAATGATCTGATTCTTCATTGTATTCCCATTCAGAAACTTGCTTCTGGTTTTATTGTTGCAGTTTGACTGTGTCAGGACTAAGTTATAACTAGTCTACACTACTAAGTTATTATCATTATTTATTTTTTTATTTATTCATTTGGCAGATGCCTTTTTCCAAGGTGGCTTACATGTAGTATAGGGCAGTACAGGGTTACAATGTAAGATTCATATTTAAATATAGTTTACAGTAAGTGTAATAATACTACTAAAGTAGGATGGAGCAATTTAGGATTACAAGTTATAACTACAATGGCATAGTAGTGAATAATACATTAGTTGAGGATACAATAACATGGTGCTTAGGTCAGACAAGTCCAGTGCATAGTAGGAGGGCCAGATCAAGAGACCTGTAAGTTACAATATTTCTACAATGTTAATGTATCTTAGCAGCTTGAGGAACTGGGTTTGTTTAAAAGTTGCATCCAAACAAATACAGTATCAACAAACCATGACATATTTTGTCTGTGTTTGAGTAGAAGGGCATGTTCTAAGTTCAGCTGGTTATAAGATTACATGTTTTGTGGGGGGGTTACTTCTTGGTCTTTGGACACCAAAAGGCACGTTACAGACACACACATGTCTTCCACTTTGATAAGAGTGTGCTTGACTAGCAGGCTGGAGAGTAGGTGCAGATGGCTACTGAGCAGAGTCAGTGGTGCATCAACAGGCAAACTTCCCTGGGAGTTACCAAGAGAAACTGGGCCATTTCATATAGAAACGGGCAGGCTTGCAAAACCAGACTGTCACATCAAACACAGGATGGCTGCAAGCACTGTGCGTGATTTTAATAGAGATGAGTAACAGAGGGAATGAGAGAGAGAGAGAGAGAGAGAGAGAGAGAGAGAGAGAGAGAGAGAGAGAGAGACACATCTCCCATTCTCAAATTACATTAATTAGGATTCCGAATCTATCAGGATATTTTCAGACAACTCCATCTGTCTTCAGAAAATTCAGCAGCTTGAAGCTCGTAAATAATCCTGAGAGTTCTGTTTCCCTAAATACTGCCCTCTTAAGACAATAACTAAACAAATAAATATACAACCGAATGTGTCCAATTTACAGATATCTTCATTAATTAAATATATAACTGGAACTTGTCTAGATTTTTGTACAATGTTTCCCCTACAGTGCTCCCCCTTTATAATGTTATAACCATAGTTACAAGAACATGCTGTTTATGTTCCACTGTACAACTAGAATGAAAGTGCCAGTGTAATGGCATTATTGGGCAAATGGGAGCCACAACCATGCCACCATATAACTGGTTCCGTGGCATAACGAGACACCTTAACTGTTCTGCACCAATTATGGGAAAGCAGAAGGATCTTCCTTGATAGTTGGTTCCTGTACAACTGAGAACCCAGTCGTCTCTGGAGTGACACCAGAAAGCACAACTCTGATTGAAAGAGTGTTGTGAAGCGAGCCCTGTATTGTGACAAGCAGAATAAACATCTCAGAAACCCATAAGACAGAAAGCACCTATTTTAACTCAAACAATGTGCTTATAGCTATGCTTTGTGGGCTTTGGTAGGTGGTCACTAATGTTTTAGTCAATAAATATTGTGAGTGATGCTCAGTATCAACTCTGTTTATTTAATTATTGACAACCAATTACTATTTGCAGTTTTTTGGGGAATCACTAAAGCACAGAAAGTGGACAGGTAGAGGCAGTACGGTTCTAGTGACATCAAAATGCATAGCTGTGTTTTTGTGTTGATTTCTTAATATAGGCACTGCTTGTCTCCAGAACAAAATAACATCAAAGGGACGCACTAGTCTTGTTGGTGAATACAGTAACATCCTTTATTTTAAAACAACAAAGCTGCAATAAACGGAACTATAATAAAGTGGGTCTTCACCCAATAAAGAGGTAACTCACCCACTACTGCACTGTGGGAATAACCAGTCAGCATTTTAGCCAGATCTTCAATTATCAGTAAGCAAAATTATAACCATCTCTAATTATTTATCACCACTTTGAAATCTGAAAAGCGGTGCAGAAAGAAATATTTTATGTTGTGTCAATTTTGTGTTAGGAGAGGAGCAGCAACTGCAGAAATGCAGCGTTGTGCAATGTGCCTTTCTGTCGAGGATAAAAACAATTATCATATTTCATTTGCATAGCCAAGTCACGATGCCTTGTAGCTGAGATATCAAACCAACCATAAGAAAACATTTCAGCATTAGTATTAGGAAGTGGAACTGTTTAGCTCAGTAGAACACTGGCTATCCGTTTGTATAGTCCGTTGTCATTTCTTCATCAGGTTGTAGTGTTTTAAAATATTTCTTTAAATATTTAAGTAAAGGTAAAGGTAACATTTATAACAGAGTGTGCCAAGCAGGTTTAAAAGGGAAAGTCTTATTCAAATTGTATTTATCTTACCTGAATTCTGCTCTCCTGATTAATCATGCATCTGTTTTTTAAGATTGACAAACCCCTCTTGTTTTCGGTTTGTATAAATGTATGTTCTGCCTCAAATGAAGCAATACAGAAAGCATAAAACGAACAGTTCAGAAAATAACAAAGCAATTTTATAATATACTGAATACATTTCGTTACTGATTTGTTTGAGTTTATTGAAACTTTGAATGAATGGCTGTGTACGTGCCTTTAAACGTGACCCCCCCCCCCCCCCCCCCCCCCCCCCCCCCCCCCCCCCCCCCCCCCCCACCACCTCCTCAAGCTAAAACTGTATTAGAATATGCTATTGTAAAATTCACCATGGTTTGTGGACATTGCTGTTTTAGAAGAAGAAAGTTGTCACATCTTAACAAAGTCATTCAAAAAACCTCTGTAATGTCATCTTTCCATCTGAAGGGCTGCTAAGATAAAAATCCAAACCATAGTAACAGTGTCCCTCAACTGCAAGAGCACAGTAACCACGCACAGCGTACTGCAGGAGAGCCTATCCCCATGCTAATACACAATATATCCCTAAGCAGCAGAGCTGCACAGATGTCAGAGTTAATGTTAAGCTTGCTGGTGCTGTGCTCGTCTCTTTTTCTCTTTGCCTCTCTGATTCAAAGTCCCCTCTAGTTCTGTCAATACACTTTTTTTTTTGCTCTTCACATGTTTCAAATGAGGCAAACATGATGTAGAGAAATCAAGCTGTTTGGCCACATAAGTTTTGCTTTTGTAACAGTAACCAGGCTCCCTTAATTATTAATCATCACATTGTTAATTTATTATTTCCTATGCCCTACATCCATATTTTATCCCCATTTGAGCTTTTCTCATACCTGGGCTGTTTTTACTTTGTTCCAGGTTTCAAGTATTTGTAAATGTTATTACCACTTTTTCAAATGTTTTCTATACTGCCCAATTCATATAAATCAGTAATATATAAAAGCTGCATCTCCCTTGTTGTTTCAGACAGGATGGGCAACAGAACAGCTCTGACTTTGATAGGGCTGATAGTTGGTGTTTTTAGGCAGGTGCTTCCATTTCAAAATTACTGCTGTATAAAAGTTGATGACTTTCGGGGCAGTTCTGGAGAATAGACTGAGCTATATACAAGATTTAGACCTAACTGTAGACATGTCCACCACAAACTTCACTGAATAATTAAACATAACTGGATCATGTTGTGCTGCCCTGTGTGCAATGAACAAGAAAGCATATAGAGCATTACTGCAAGGGTGTCTAATAAGAATTTTGATTTAAAATAAATAATCTACACTGACATTATTTGTTTTTGTTCATGTGAAAGTAATCCAGTAATATTAAGGGTTTTCCAACAAAACCTTCATGCATTATGTGCCTGCCCAATATTGTGGAAGCAATGAGCTCCACTGAGGTGATCCTTTGGGAACATGTTTAACATGAAAAGGAATCAATTTAATTTGGATTTTAAAAATATGCTATCAAAGTGAAATGCTCAAACTCACAACGGAGATTGCATAAGTGCCGTAGAAGGGGATAATGATTTATTTTTTTCATTTTCCAAAGTATAAACCGTTCAAAGATACCTCCAGTAACTCATGCATTCCTTGCATTTATTGCATTTATTGTAGTTATGGGTACTGTGAAGGTTCCTTTATAAGTACAGTTTGTTGATTTCCTAATTAAATATAACTAAACATGATTCGTGTTTTCAGCAGTTTAGACCACTTTTAGCTTTTTTTTTTTAAATGTTTATGTGATTCCAATTAACATAACTTTATTGTGTAACTCAAAACTCTTCTTCAATAGCTGCAAAAATATATAAGGAGTATATTGTGACAGAAGAATGATATTATTAAAACTAGTGCAAACATTGTTAGACAGCAGCAATACTGGCATATAGAACTAGAGACAAATATGAAGATGGAAAGATGGCAGGGAGACAGTTATATGGCATTAGCAGACAGACAGAAGATGACTGTGGCTGGAAGATTGAAAGGGAGAGTTGACAAACTTTGGGAGAACTCTTTTGGATGAGATTCAAAGGTTCAATAAACTGGAGATCAGATAAACTGTCAGCTGGCACTGCAAGTCAAAAATAATTGATTTTGATATCTTTTTTTCTGTTCATTATTTTGTTCTTGCTCTGTGTCCTTTGATACAGTGCAGGCTGAGAGAGGGAGAGGTTTGTTTTGAAGGCTCTGATGATTAGACACAAACAACGTTGGGCGAGCTGTCGCGTTGGCTGCCGTCTGTCGCTTGTGTCAGCCCTCTTCACTCCAGAGTGCAGTGCCACAAACAGGGAAGCATTGAAAGACCAATGCCCCAGGATTCAAAAGATTTAAACTCTTAGATTATTCCTTCCGAAATCTGTTGAGAAGAGTTCGTCATAAAAAATCACAGAGGAGTGACAGCTTTGAAGACAACTTAATTAATAGTAAACACCACAAGACCGTATTGGTGCTGACAGAGATGAATACAGACACATGCTAGTAAAAAGGAGACTAATTGATGCAGCAAGCTAAATCACGAGTTTTAGGATATTATTTATTAGAATTTATATGATAGTAACAGAAAGCTCTACTTTAGTATTAATAGCCACGGTGGTGGATGTATCTTGCTGGCATACCGGTTCAAGCATTTTACAATCGAGTAACTTGTTTATATGATCGAAAAGAAAACTCTTCAATTTACACATTTCAATTTTCATCATCTGTATGAATACAGCCCGTGCAGGCTGACAAATCAGGCTTCATAAGGAAATCAGACTGTGACAGTTTGAAGTCAAACCCTCAGGAGCTGTACTTGCATGTGCAGAAGAAAAGTAATGAAATTCACTACTCTGGTGGCAATTTCTGGGTTCTTTGTTTCATTTTCAGTCTAACTGTTCCCGCTAAACACCCTAGCAGTTCCCATTACTGCAGGATCCTTTACATGATGAGGCTGTAGGTCCATTCTTCTGCCAGGTTCATCCAGCAGACCTTGCCTTCAAGGGACAAGTGTACTTAAAAATGTCAGAGAATGTTAGCCCTTTAATGGTAACAACATTCTGACTCATTAATGTTGGTTCCATATATATATATATAATATATATATCTATATATATATATATATATATATATATATATATATATATATATATATATATATATATATCTATCTATCTATACGTCTTATATAAGCTGCATCACGAAATCCATGTGAGGGAGACTATTTGCTATTTTCTATCCAGTGCTTTAATTTTTTTTGTATTTTTAAATCCTAACATTTTAATGAACAGCTTTGTTCTGGCAGGGGGTTGGTAATACCAGTGTTTTGAGTCAAAGAGGAGACAGGCACCCCACATAGTAGAAGCTATTTAAAATGCAGGTGAAAAAAAAAAATAAATAAATAACTGACAAAATTCCACTTTCATTCAGGGAAAAAAAAACAAATAAAACTAAACAGTATTTTTTTTTTTAATACTATCCCTCTGTTGATAATAATATTTAGCAGCAAAGTGACAGCTCCAGGCAGCCTTTGAACTAACCTGCTATAACTCATGGCAGCTTTAAGTTATTCAATCCTATCAAATCGTTTTGTTTTTCCATTGCATTCGAAAAGGCAGAAAACTATATGAGTCTTTTGGGAAACAGTGTTATTTTATTTCACCCTTACTGCATCGATGTTCAGACAGTGGCCAATTTTTTGTATGAATTCCCTTATCATATATTTGTCCAGTTGTAACTCCTGGACTGTCATTTTCTAATGTTCAAGGTGATCCAATGCTTTTCAATAGGCGGGATCACTCCTGGGTGAGCCATTACTTTCTCATCTCGCTGTGGATGAGATCGTTTAGTTTATCGGGTACTGAAAGACTGGAATACCTTGCCGTTTGTATTTTGTATCCCTCATATGAGATTTTATTCGGCAATGGGATATTTGTTTTATATAAATTACTTTTGCATGACTAGACCCCCTTGTGGCATGGGTTGGGTGACACCCTATCTAGCCATTTGTTTTTACTTTAATCACAAATGTCATTGGTAGTTTTGTCATCCTATCTACATTATGATTAATGTCTTCTTACCATGCTGAAGAGTCCCCAGAAATGATCTTGCAGAACATTAAATGCAGACAGAGAAATAGTAAAAGGCACACCATGACTAATGTACTGGTTTATCTGCGGTTCAGTAACATAGAGAATAGGAAATGTAAGTGCCCAAAAATGTATCTACTATGTGCAATAGGGTTCCATTACCCTCTATTTGCAACAAACCTATTTGCCAAACAGCTACAGGGGAAAAGTAATTGTCTTGTCAATATTTTAAAGCAGGAAGCTTTGATAGCATACCATATCTACTGCAGTCTCTGTATACTGTAGGTCTATTTTGATAAAAGCAGTTATATGAACAGAACACTTGAGATTCATATAAGTCTAAAGTGCCTTTGTCACAGAAAAATATTCAAAGAGTTTCTAGCAGAGTGCAACCGACACATTTTTATATACTATCCTGCAATCTGAAACTTTCCACTTGGCGGCGCTAAAGACTCACAAAGGCAAAGGAAAAGTAGGCAATGCCTATTTATTTATTTATTTATTTATTTTAAATTAAAAGTATTTACTTTTAGGATTTTGAATAGCAATGTACACATTTCTCTTGGACAGAAAAGGGTACCCTGAACAACAACAAAAAAAAGGTTTATTGCCATCCCAAATGTAATTAAGGATTATTGGACTCAACAATGTTTTAATTGCATAGTCAATTATATTAATTAGGTTTAGCACATAAAGCTTACTGAGTAGTTAAATATTAAATAATGGGCATGGAAAATTAGCATCTTTGCAAAACATTGAGCAAGTATGAACCTTGAACTGTTAATGAAAAGTGAAAATGAAAGACGTCAATCCCACTTTTCATCTGCTGATGTCTTTCTGTCCCTATAGATCAAAACCAAGCTCACATGTGGTTTTACAATGTACCAGCGCACCTCTAAACCTCCCAATCAATACACTATCGGGGGCTTAAAGGGTGGCTGTCATCTGTACAATTTGGGTATACCAAATACTAAAAGAAACTTAATAAATGCAAAGACAGACGTTTGGAGTCTTTATCAGTGTCTTCAATAATTGAAACATCTGTCATTAATTGTATTAATTCTCTTAGTATTTCTAAATTTAGCACCGTTGAGTGCTCAGTGATGGCTATGGATGATGGATATATTGCTTCCCAGCATTTTTTGATATGACAGCTATGTCATGGAAGGTAAGGGATAAATAATGTCTATTAGTCACTTTTCCCATTAGCAAAACCCTTTTCTGTTTGGAGAGGTTCATGTGCTTCTTACCAGGAAGTGTTTCTAAACCCTGGTCTGGATTGTAGCAGTATACCGTGGTAGAGTTTATTGATAGCATGGTAGAGTTGGGTCAGGCACGGTAAAACACACATAACTATAGTAGTGCAAGGTAAGAAACTTGGTGAACGCAAAGTGTGCACATGGGAAAAGCATGGGACACTATAAACTAATCACTTTTACATGAGTGACCTCACAGACCTCCAAGGATGCTATCATGATTTAAATTGTTAATAAAAATATATCAAATGGAAAATAAGATTGGTATCTGCATTGTACTATAAAGAATATTCATCTAAAAGGGAGTTTGCCTGACCCACAAATCGTAGGGATGTGTGCTTGCAAACGATTACCTGTGGGTGGGTGTTTTGAGTGCTTTGAGGGGAGCACTTTGTTATCTGCAAATGTGTGCGTTCCGTTTCCCTATGAAGGCGTATACAGATGTTCAAATCAGTCCAACAAGTCATTCACAAGCTGTAAGAGTCAGAAAAATTTGATCAAAACGAACACCCAGACATCCAAAGAAGAAAATATATAAAAACAGCCTGTCTGCTGCAAGCACTTGCATACATAATGGTTCAGTTACAAAGAATTAAGAGTATATCTGTAACAGAAGTTTACAAAAATGAAAAAGGACTCTGCATATAACCGTGCAGGTTTATAAAACCTTTTGGCATTATTACAAACGTCCTTACTTATGCAATAGAGCCCTGATTAGTGGGAATGCGATCTGCTTGTTGAACGTGTCGCGAAGGAAAGAGGAGAGGGCTCTACCGTAAAGACAAGGTCAACTACCAAGATAATGCCCAATCCATTAGGGTTTTATTGTGATAGAAACCGATAAACAATACTTTTTTTTTTTTCTTATTGTACATTTAAACATTTCATATCAGTAGATTCGTTTATCTTTTCCTTCTGTTTTTTTTTTTTGGTTTTGTTTTTTTTTAAAGCTTGACATTCCATCTGAATGTTTCGCAGCTTCCTGATTGGTGGATGAAAGTCTTGAAATGTCTAAGTGGCTTCATAGCATGACATCAAGCTTTCCGGTACCAGTCTTTAAAAGTCAATTTTGATAAACTGTTTGATTAATAATTGTCAAGATTTTAATAACAATATTATGGATTTACTAAATACACTTAACCTGTGCTATTATAGAAATAAAGCAACTAACTGCTGAATACAAACCGTTTAACATTGTCAGTTTGTTAATGGTTTTCCAAAATACAAAATTATATTTTTTTCCGATATCAGTAGCAGATACATTTCCCCAAAAGAATAAAATTGAAAATTAATCATTTCTATAATGGGAGAAATTAGTTACAGCATAATTATATCCAGGCACCTCATATATCTGTAGCCTGGGCAAATTGCTATGTAATCCCCAGCTACTGGAATATTATTAGTACATAAGGGGAGAAGCAATTTCAAATCACAAAGCTTTCTTTTGTTAGTTGCTTTATTAATGCATAGGTCTTTATTTGTGTCCCTTCCTTTTGTTCAACACTTTATTTGCCTTCACTGTTAACATTTGGTGACAAACACTCTCCTTTGGAAATACTGCTGGAACTAAGATTTTTTTCTACTTTGATTTTTTTTTTTTTTTTTTGGTTTGATTTTGTATAATATTCTACATTGATCATGGATGCAGACAAATAAAGATAATTGTACTATGCACCTATTTGCCTGAAGCAGGATTTATAGAGGTAATTATTATGAATGGGGTAATCAGCGGTCATCATTCTTGTTTATTAAAATCGTAAATACTTTTTTTTTATTAAACAACAGCTCTGACAGCCACTGTGTAATGGGAGACTGAGGGAATGTTATGTGTGTCCCTGGAGATGAGTGTGAGGCTTTGAACAATTTGCAAAAAGAAATAAAAAAAGAGCTGACCCAGATTTTTTTCAGCAGCTCTTCTTAAAGGGGTGGTATATAAATCGGATTATTGGGAGAACAAAAGGTAAGACGAAAGTTTTGCAGTTTCCTTGCTGGATTTTTTTGACTGCTTACTGACAGCACAGCTATTTCATACTATATTGTTTCTCCCCACCAGGGGTCATTTATTAACTCTCTTATAGATGCTTGATTAGAGCAAGTTTCTGACAATAAAACTATTTTAACTCGCAAGGAATTTCCCAGAATGATTGTGTACCTGTTCTGTAATCAATGCTAGTTTTAAACCTCTAACATATTTTTTTTTTTGTTCCTTTCAGAAAATGCACCATTGTTCAAATTAAATTACATTTAAAACAGTCATCTTAATAGGATGTTATATGATAGCAAGGTAAAAGAATATTAAAGCTGTGTAACTGCAGTGAAAGGATAGCAAAAACATAGAGAACCGTGCTGAAGTACGGTAAAGCATCGTATAACAGACAGGGCTGCATGATAGAAAAGAAATCCACGATTAAGGCAAGATACACCCTGAAATGTTTTAGTAAAATAGCTGTATAATATAGTGTGTGCTTTATTGGTTTCTTGCCTTGATGTAAACAGGCTTGTTGCTGCACTTCAGATACATATGATGCATATTTAAGACCGAGGGCTCTCAGGGTCTCGTGTGCAAACACAGATCTTTTCAATTATTCATAATGCATTGCTTTCATGTTACAGCTTTGGGCTAGACACTTACAGCAGCTATGTGTATGATCCACACAACATAACTGTGTTATTATCATAAGGACTAGTTCTTCCAGCAAGGTTGTACATAACTAAGCTGTAACTTTAATGAGGGTTTCTGATGACACCCACAACAGTGAAGCTTTCATATCACCAAAGATAGCATTATTATTATTGTTATTATATGATACATTTCTCTGGAAACTGTTCTTCTTTTAATAATATACAAACCTCCATACAATACACTTCACTATCCAATCTTTAAGTCATTGTTTGGTTTGCTCAGACCAGTTTTAAACCAGTAGCCATTCATTCTTAATGGATAGTTCAACATGCTTTACCTACTTGCTTTTACATTCCAAGATGTAAAAGCTTTGACATTTCTTTAATGAGAGGAGATTTACACTACTTGACATTTTTACACATTTTCATGTTCTCTAAAAATGACTTGACTGTTGCTATTTGACAGAAAATCATCTAACCCACTTACTAACCATGAGATACAGTACTTGTTCGTTATAAGCTCCCTTTTATCTCTACTCTGTAGTGTCTTGTGACAGTCATACAATTACCCTGGACAATAAGTACCTGAAAACTCAAAAGGTTTCAGCACTAAAAAACCTGAATTTAGCGACTGTCTCCGGGCAGCTTCCAGCTGGCATGATGGCAGCATTCTGTCACCCTGCGCTTGCTTTGCTGTTACAGACTGCAAAACACATTTTGTGAATTTTGTCTCTCAGTGCTTTTACCTGCACAGACAATCTTAAATATTACACAGTTATGAATTGCTCAGTTCAACCGATTTGGAAGGTCTGACGTGCTTTGTGGTGTTCTCTGGTGACAGGTAATTGCTGTATTACCCATAAATGATGTCCAGTACTATATATATTGCTGTTAGACATAGGCATGTGAGTCCTATTACTTATGCAATGGCATGAGGTCAAAGAAATAATATATATAATATGTGACAGTCATACATCACATGTCTAACGTATAGTTTTTATGTTAAAGTGGTTAAAATCTGAAGCTTAGTAAATTTGAATTAACCTTTAGTTATCCTTCTGTCCACTTGTATATATAAAATGTAAGAAGTCCTGTTTAATTTCCAGTTTACAGGAACTGTTGTTGTCTGATGTTGATCTGCTCACTCTAAAGGTCTTGAACAGTATTATGACTTGGTTTTGGTTTGTCTAGATATGAGTTGTAAATCGCATCAACAACACACGTAGATCATATGAACAGGGTCTACAGAATTATTTTTTTTTCCTATTACCTGAAGCATTAGCAAATACAGGTTGAGTAAAAAATCTATTTCTTCTGCTGTACTTGCAGTCCTCTTCTGTTCTCGTGCTGACCCACTGGCTTTGTTTTGTGGGCAGGGCAGGAGAAGGCCATGCCATTTGGCTGTCTAACGCTGGGGGAGAAGAAGGATTATAACAATCCTTCTGAGGTGACGGAAAAGTATGACTTGGGACAGATTATTAAAACGTGAGTATGAATCTCTGTACTTCGCATGTACCCTGTATTTTATTTTATTTATTTATTTATTTATTTTTACTTCATAATATCACACCCTCAGTGTCACATTTCATGAAAATGTACAGTTGTTCCTTCAACATACAGTACAATTAATTGTTATGTTATTCTGCTTCACTTGTGATGCCTGTTTCATAGAGATTTTAAGTAGGTTACACAAAAACAGTGAGTGGTGGTATTGGTTATATGTGTTCTCAAGCACAGATTTTTTTTGTGTTAGCCATGCAGAACCACATTTTCTGTTCTACCTAAAATTAATCCATTTGTCTTTTTTTGAAAAGATTTTATTTTCTGCATAAATTTGAGCATTTACAGCAAAGACACCAACTGACATGCTGTAATTTTTTCATTCGATTTGCCCGAACTGTGCAAAAGTCCATTAGATAATGTGATGTTCTCCTTACAAGCAGGACATTGATTCATGGAAAATAATTTAGATTTGAAACAGCAACATAACAGGATAGTATCAATTATGAATTGCTCTGGGAGTATGAGATGTAAAACACTTGCTTACACATACAACTGCAAGAACCCGCATAGTAATCTCACAGTCCTCACAAAGCAACGACGCTTTACAAAGAGAGCACTGAACAACTCAAACACTGCAAACCTGAACAATCCTGCTTTAAAGAAGGTTTCTTTGAGGGGACCCATCAGTCGATTCCCTTGATTTCCTCACCACAGGGAGGAGTTTTGCGAAATTTTCCGGGCCAAAGACAAAGCGACCTTGAAAATGACCACCTGCAAGAAGTTCCTGAAGAAGGATGGGAGGAAAGTCCGAAAAGCTGCCAAAAACGAGATCACCATCCTGAAGATGTAAGTTTCCTCCAGCTTGTTTTTAGCCTGATAAGGAAAAATGATATATCATCAAGCTTAAAAACTGAAGAAAAAAGCAAGTGTGTCATAACCCTGTATGGCTGTAAAAACTACATGTGAGCTATCAGTGACATTAAAATGACCTCCCCATGACTGACAGCCCTCGTTACGTACAGACAGACATCACAGCATGCCCCTAGATTATGATATTATCAATAAATTATGCGAAAGAATTGACTAAGCAGTTTTCTAGATGTATGTACAAAATATATTATGGATGAAAAAGTGCAATCTTAGTGAATTGATTTGCAGTTTGTAAGCTACTGTCTCTCTTTCCTAACCTTTCCATCCCCTCTCTCTGTTTCTCCGGCAGGGTGAAGCATCCCAACATACTTCAGCTGGTGGACGTCTTTGAAACCAGAAAAGAGTATTTCATATTTCTCGAACTGTAAGTGCCCCTGTGTTGACAAATGATGACCATGAGGCAATGTCTGTTTTAATAATAACTGTATGATTAGACACACGTAGCCACACCAGGCTCAAATATTGTTGTAATGTTAATAATAAAGGTGGTCCCACATGCGTTGGATGGTACAGAGCATGGCCTCCCTACACATACTTTGCCTTTCCCTCCATAGTGCCACAGGCAGGGAGGTGTTTGACTGGATCCTGGACCAGGGTTACTATTCCGAGCGAGACACCAGCAACGTCATTAGGCAGGTGATGGAGGCTGTTGCATACCTTCACTCCCTGCACATTGTCCACAGGCCTTGGACTTCCATTGTGGTCACACTGTCAGTGGAGAGTGGTGGGGGGTGTGGGGGGGGGGGGGGGGGGGGGTGGGGGGTAAAATGTTATAACAACACATTATTTTCAGTGTCGGTTTACAGCATTATACCAGCCTTCCGTGCATTCGTTATCATTTTGAACTGTTTTTCAATTCTTGTTAACAGTCCAGATTATTTACATTCCCCAAAAGTAGTTTTAGCTAAGTGATGCAAGCTTCCAACCTCATCCTGCTAGAGAAAGCGGATGTAAATGTGTACCGATAACCTTTTATAGGAAGCACTTACAAAAAACGGAACCCCTTCTCACATAGTGAAGGGAATAAAATAGATTTTAAGGTGAAAATCGAGTATTTTATTCCCTCTTATCTCAGCTGGAGAACTTGGTCTACTACAATCGTTTAAAGAATTCAAAAATCGTCATCAGTGATTTCCATCTGGCCAAGCTGACGAATGGGCTCATCAAGGACCCCTGTGGCACCCCGGAATACCTGGGTAAGAGTCAGGCATCAGGAAAGGCTTTTTGGAGGGGAGTGGGTGTCCCATTGGTATCTTAAAATGTGTGCTGTAGGTCTGGACAGCAGGTGGGAAATGGATACAAAAGCTGTCAATATGGGCTTTGCTTTATAATTTATTTATTAAATTAAACAGTCATATAAATACTTAAATTAGCGCAGAAAATGAGAAACTAAAATTAGGAATGTTAATACTAGAATCAAAGGTAACAATAACAATTATTTTTTTGCTGATGATAACTCCTGATGATAATGTCTTCGCCCTCAGCTCCAGAAGTAGTTGCCAGGCAGAGATATGGAAGGCCAGTTGACTGCTGGGCTATTGGAGTCATCATGTACATACTGTAAGTATTCCCTTACCATTATTAACAAATGTTACCTTAGGAAAGTTAACCCAATCTTAAGTGCTTATCAGGATCTGTGAAACCAACTAAAAGTGAAATTTAGATTATGAAGAAACTAGTGTATAGAAGTCTAGTCTACTGAAATTAAATGTTTTTGATGTCCATAGGCTATCAGGTAATCCACCGTTCTATGATGAAACTGACGATGAAGATTACGAGAATCACGACAAGAACTTGTTTCGTAAAATCCTGGCAGGAGACTATGAGTTTGATTCCCCATATTGGGATGATATTTCTGATTCAGGTAAAAAAAAAATTAAAAAATCTAACCCCACGATCTAGTTATTCTTTTCATAGTCTGTTTTTTATTAATAAAATACAGTTTAATATTCCTGAAACTGTTGTTGACTGCTCAAAGCCACAGATTCTGTTAACTTCAATTATAGTGAACATACGGTACTAATAAACATAAAGGGCAATATTGATTATCTGTATCTGTAAATGTTTATGGACCAGGGTGCTTTATTGGACTTGAATGCAAATAAGTGTAAGTAGACCCTTTCTAACTGAACTGCTTTAGTCCAGACTGTGAAATGATGATTGCTTTGTTCACAGTGTCTTCTTTCATTGTTTGCAGCCAAGGGGCTGGTGAACCGGTTGATGGACGTGGACCAAGACCAGAGACTGACAACACAGGAAGCCATCAATCATGAGTGGTAAATTAAACTGTTTAAAAGTAAAGGTACATTACATATTTACTTAATATGATATCATTAGCAGGAGCATTTACAAATTACCTGCAACACGATTTAGTGCCTTGTTTTACTTTATTGTGAATAATTTAAAAAGCATTGAAATGGTCATGGGAATATATTTGCGTTGGGTTAACCATTCCCAATGTTTTAGCATTATTCCAACCATTTTTTCTTGCTATGTTTTTTTTTTTTTTTTTTTTTTTTCAGAGATTTGTGCATAATGTATTATTTGTATTGTTGATGAACCACTAAAAACTGTTTCTGCAGGATTTCAGGGAATGCTGCATCAGACAAAAACATAAAAGACGGTGTCTGCGCACAGATTGAAAAGAACTTCGCCAAAGCAAAGTGGAAGGTGATAAACACTTCATAGAAATATTCATTCTTTTGGTATACAATAACTGGAGAGCAGTTTTTTCAGTGGGCTGATACAGTAAACATGTGCTCATTAACACCAACAACAGAGCGTGACCCCAGTGTGAGCTGTCAAACTGAAAGGAATTCCAACCGTACCTCACACTATTGCTGTCTTCTCTCCCTCGCTGCACAGCCAGCATAAAAAAAAAAATTGCTCACCAGAAATTATAAAAATATTGCGTGTGTGATAAATGAGAATTTAATGCTGACCCTCTTGTGGGGTACTTGGATAAATTCCACTTATTTACACACTACCCCATGCATTATTCTCTATTTACCAAATATGTATGGCTATATACAATTAGAAAATACAGACAATTTGATGAGCATTTGAGAATATTAAAATGTGCTGACGCGCAGCACCCTGTTCATCTCTTTCCTGTGTGCCCCACAGAAAGCGGTGCGGGTGACCACAATCATGAAGCGACTGCGGGCACCTGAACAGAGTGCGTCAGCAGCCACTGCTCCAGCGGCTACATCAGCCCCAGCTTCCCCGGCAGACCCAGAGGCACC
This sequence comes from Polyodon spathula, assembly GCF_017654505.1. Lineage (NCBI taxonomy): Eukaryota > Metazoa > Chordata > Actinopteri > Acipenseriformes > Polyodontidae > Polyodon > Polyodon spathula. The sequence goes on along the minus strand of NC_054556.1, from coordinate 9,442,842 downwards.
AGCGGCATCAGCAGACCTGGCTGCACCAGCCTCCAGTGATACTCCCACAGCCACAGAGTCAGAGAGCAGCCCGGGCAGCAGTGAAGCCCCAACGCCATCAGAGCCCCAGAGCTCCGAGCCAGAGAACAAACCAGCCAGCCCAGAGGAGGACAGCCCCGCCCAGCCTGACAGCTCTGCCCAAGTGGGTGTGGTGGAAGAGGAAGAGGCAGCGTCTTCACGATGTAACGGGGAAACACCCGTCCCTCTGGAGCCTGCTGTGGAAGCCTGTGACGAGCAGAACGGCTAAAGCTCCTCACACCCCCACTCTCCTTTGTAATATAGGCGCTGGCATGGTGACGCTGAATCCGCTAAACTCTCTCACGCAGCAGAATTAGTATAGAGCTTAAAGAAGCAGTGTCCCATCTTTCTGGGAGGATGCCTAATGGATAGTGTTTTTTTTTCTTTTCTTTGATTCCTTTAAGAGCTTTTTTTTCTGATCCAGAATAACCGCCTATTTTTGCAGGCTGCTTTGTGAAACAGCTAAGTGAAAACTGTTGCTACTGCTTCCACTAAGTGTAGTCTTAAGAGGGAGTACATAGCTTCATGTTTCTTCATGCTTTATCTTTGTTGTACTTTCAATCATTCAGACTGGTTTTGAGTTCCATTGCACCACAAATTAGATACTCAGCTATATCCACTGCTGGCTATTCATTTCTAACAGCCTGTCATGTTCTTCTCTGACTTTTCTGTCAGCTTAATATATAATATATAGTTTAGTGTAGAGAAGGTTTGGTTAGGGTTAGGACTGCTGTTTACACATTGGCGCTACAGACTTAACATCTCTGATTGAATGTAAATACTTTTTTTTTTTTTTTTTAATTGGCATTTTTATTGATGCAGTGAAGATGTTTTTATTTTATTTTATTTTAAAACGTTTATTTGAAACCCTTTTTGTTTTAAACCCATCGGGGGCCTGACAAACTGAACTAACCATGGGCCCATCATAATAAAACTGCAGAGACTCTGCTAAAAAATAAAAAATGAGCAAAGGGGAGAGAGATCCTATTTGACCACCAATATCACTTCTAAAAATGCAGCTTTTAATTCTTTTAATGGAGGTGTCACGTTTTAGTATTAGATTGCCACTGAGATTAGATTTTTGTATTCTATTCACTGTAATGTTTTGGGTTAAAACCCATTGAAAATAAGTTGGAGTCAACTGAATTACTTGCACGATTGACACTGAAGTTTTGAATTCAGACCTTTGTATTGCAATCATATTGCCTCTGACACAGGGGAACGTGTTTGCATTTCTAGGCTGCAGTTTTACGCAGGCATCCGGCAGATTGGGGACACTGCTCTTAACTTGCTGCTGTAAACAAAACTCTGTAGAAGTAGCCAAACTGGAATGCATTTTGAAATTTCTTATACATTTCATGTTGTTTGTAGGCAATTGATGAATAAAGATTTGGTATAAGCCTCAGCCATGTAAATAAACATAAATATGTAAGTATATCACACACATAATAGTATATTATATATATATATATATATATATATATATATATATATATATTATATATATATATATATAAGGGAGGTTTGAAGGTATAAATACTATATATACGCATTCCCCTCCAAATTCCATGCCTTTCGTGATAAAATGAACAACAACTGGTCTTAAATTGCAAAGAGAGATAGATAGACTGACCATGTAAATGGATATAGTTACATGGTCAGTGTAGATAGATAGATAGAAGTCACTGTGAGCAGCCTGTTACAGAAATAATTTAGAAATATATTTAAGTATTGATGAACATACAGTACAGTCGTCCATAAAACTCCAGTGCATGCACATATGAAAATGCACATGCAAATGTTCACATGCATTAAATATAAAACACATAAAAAAATCACAAGTAGAAGTGCAGGAAAGTATGGTATATAAGTGTGCAATGGTACTGATTTAAATGAAGACATGTCCATAAAATGTAGTCATAATGATGACTCGACTGTAACTCCTTAAATAACTAATTCACAAAAATCATTGACACTGTACTACTGGGTGTATGGGAGCCAAAGGTATTGCTGTATCTATAGTATTGCTTTTATTTTCAGTAGGCAATGCTACACGTTCTACCAGGTGCGGATTGGTAAACCATTTCAACTTATTTTATGATTTATCTTATTGGTTTTATCATTTTCAATTATTTATTGAAGTACTGTAGTAACGTAGCAGTACATCTTATTAAGGGACATTTATTATAAAGCATGATACATACAGACATGTATACACATACATAGGCACAAACGCACTCGCCCATTTTCATATTATACAGTATGCACATAATTCTGTGCAATACAGAACTAAACTAAAATACCTTTATGTTTCTGTCTCCCAAGTCCAACAAATCTCTGTCCATCAGATGTCAGCCTTTCTCTTCTGGACATACAACTGGGTCTCTTTTCTTTTGTGTTTCTTCTTTTTGAGGTTCTTTTAGCCTGTCCTTCATCACCCTTTCGGTACAACGGCAGAGCCCTGCTTGTTTGTAGGCCAGGTCTTTCACTCGCAAGTAATCGGCTGCTTTTTTAATCCCTCTAAACAACAACAACATAATATATACTTAAAAAACATATACTTAAACTTTGCTCTTGGACACAAGCTTACTATCTTGTTAATTTTAACAAAAAAGCTACTGTGCCTCTTTTATTTGTTTCAATTTTGGTTGAGAAAAAAATTGAAACAAATAATAATAATAATAATAATAATAATAATAATAATAATAATAATAATAATAAAAGATTTAAACCATGGGCAGGGAATGGCAGCGGGCTGGTGGAGAGGGCTTTCTGGATCTGCAGGACATAGTGTGTCAGTAGCCACTGCTCCAGCAGCTCCAGCATCTCACTGCATCTTAACTCAAAGGGTATGGGGAAAAACAAGACCTACTCGAAAAGGGGATCTCCTTCTACTGGGTGGCCTTTTTGTTTTGTGTTACAAAAAGCAGTATATCCTGCATTTCCAAAGCAATGTCGAAACGACATTATAGACAGTGATATCTATACATCGGAAGCAGCCACATATCTATGTATAATGGTAGTGGTACAGGTAAAAGTGGTCAATCATTAGAACAGGTGACGGCCTAATTTCCAAAATTCTCTTTGAGTCTTAATCCGACCTTTCCTGTGAGTAAGACATGGATGTAGGTCATGATGATAGGATACTGTGGATAAAAGTCATGATGTTCTGTCCTAATTTTGTATTTAGAGTCGTGGCAGGATATGTGTTACTAACAGATTTGTACCATTTTGATTTTTATTTAGATTTATGGGAATTTACTCTTAAATCCCTTTCATTCATACGGCATTCAATTTAAATCATTTCTCAATATTCCTTTATATAAATATTTTACACGACTGAAATGGCTGCTAATTGCTTAGTTTTGTATATTAAGCAATATAGCACGGTTCATCACTAAGATTCATGACATCTAACTTTGTGTTTCTTGAAAAATGCTTGAAAAAGTAGGTAGAGAATAGAAAGCAAGTTACAGTATTTGATTATAATTTGTGTCAGCTTTTTAATACAGTACTTTTCTGTTGCATAACCTAGACATCATGTTGGGCAATATTCTGTTTTCTGAATGTATTTGTTTATTTATTTATTGGAATGAATATGAATTGAACGATGAACTGGTGACTCATGTTTCTTATTTAAAAGCCCTCTGTGTCCCCTGTTCTAGCCAATATTTATTAGAATATCATTTGATGGTAATAAAGATTTCTTCATTGGACTCTTGCTGTTGTTTCTTCTGTCAGGGTTTTTTTTATTTTTTTTTCTCTTGTGTTGTTAAAGTTGTAAGACCCCATAAGATATAATAAAAACATCATGCTGCATATTTTCAGAAATCCTGTCTGTAAGTTATAAAGAAGGGTGCTTAAGAGACCCTGAATAAGTTATATTATTTTTTATTTTTTTTAAATAGCAGTTAAATCATTCAACCTGCACTAGTTTTGTTTCCTGTGCTTTAAAACTACAATTAATTTAATTTGATGTAATTAATGTGGGTTTTCTGATGAAGTAACTTATAGAACAATGCAGCTAACCCACACACCAAGGAATTGTATTTTAGCAGAGCAAGTAACATCAATGTAAGAAACTGCACCTTTTCAGAGTGTTGCCTCTAACAACATAGGTATGTACTTGTGAACTTTGAACTTTCCTACAGTAAGAAACCTGAAGCGCTGAATAGCCTTGAAAAACAATTATACTCCCACGTCCTTTGATGGATTTCTCAAGACAGGCCTTTTTGTGGAGGAGGATGAAGTTCTTCGATAAACTGCACCCCTCACCACTCATGAAAGGAAACGTTTTGCTCGATCCGCCTTTAAGTGTGTGTGTGTGTGTGTGTGTATATATATATCTTTTTGTATTTGTAGTACAGTACATCATCATTTCTATAAAAACACTTTAAGAGAATTTAAAAGAAACATAATAATAATAATAATAATAATAATAATAATAATAATAATAATAATAATAATTGGGAACAATCGATGCAATTTGTTCCAAGCCTTTCACATATGTATTAATGCAAACAGTGATAAAGCTGGTAAAGATGGGAAGAGGAAGATTCGGTAGTGTCAGAAAGTTGTACAAGGAAGCTACTAGAGCTCTTCTTGAAAAGCTCACAATGAAGAATGACATTTTACAGTGTTTGTCTGTAGCTTTCAGGAAGAGAAGCAGACATGAGTTGTCTAGTGAAGCTACTGAACACCTTTCCAGTATTTCCCATAAAAGAAATGGACAGCCTCAGCAATGAATTGATTACCAGCGATCAAGCAAGTTTGACTTTGAAACTGAATCAATGCTAGTGGATGTCTTTTGGAACAAGAAGAGTTAACTGAAAAGTACAGTGTCTTGGAGACCAATTTCCACTGCTTTCCAAAGCCATGAAAAATTATTTAGTGTTTCCTCATAGCAATGCTGGCTGTGATGATTTTCTGCATGTGAACAAAAATTTGCACCAAGCAAAGAAATGTAATCAAAACTCTGGGGTATAGTGCCACCAAAGTGAATCTGTTTTGCAAACAGATCTGTTACCAGCTCAGTCAGAGCAAGGATGTGCTACACAACTAAGTACTACCTTAAATTTACTTCAGATCATTTTAGGGTAAATACATGCTTATATGTTACAGCAAAGTCGTATCAGAAAGGGCAATTCTAATCTGATAAGCTTTAGCATATTAAGAACCACCACAAATCTCACTGAAACTAATTTGAAAATGCTGGTCAACATATGAATGGCAGATTCAACAGCTGGCAGTCAACAAAATGTTCCAAAATGAAGTACAGAACACTAATGGTGAGTTCCTCCAATGCCTTTACAAGAAAGCTACATCCATTAAAAAAAAAAAAGAAAAAAGATATGCAAAATGATAATGCAGTAATAGCATATTAGTTTATTCTGAAATGTATGAGCAAGTTGCTTGATCAGTTATTTCAAAATATTAGTACAACAAGATGCTTGGAAAGATTCCACAAAAATAGTTTGAAATTATATGTTATTAAATGCTTAGTAATAGTATTAAAAATACTATGAAATGACTGTTATTAGTCATATGTTTACATACAATGTATTATCCTCTTTTGTAAATGTGCTGGTCCAACAGCAGTAACCTGGGCAGCCTGGTATTGTTTTAATTCTTGTTTGAGGGTGTTTCTGCCTCACAGGTGTCATCGTATTGAATAACCAACCAACCAACAGACAGCCGGAGAGTCAGCCTACAGCGGAAATGTGTAACGTGTTTGGCCTAAATTTGAACTGAGCGCGGGCACAATGAAAAAAGAGCGGAAGTAAACGACCAACAACACATTTCGTAAACTACGCATTAGACGTAAAGCCACCGAGCTGAACAGAGACAATAAATCGGTTATGTAAAAGTGAAATGCGTATAGTTTCTGAGAATGAGAAGTTCTGTAGGCGGTTATAAGCAGTGGAGTCCCAGGTCGTAATTTGTTTAACATGAATGTGTATATATAAATATTTTTTAAGGTTTATTGATTTAATTCCGTTTTCATTTATGCCCAAGGGATACAAATCTGTAAGTATGTCGCGTGTCGTTGTGTGTATGTTTTGGTTTGTTTATGTTTTCTCCTGTTGTGTTTGGGTAGTGCAGTGCTGTACCTATTCTAATCGCACTCACTAATTGTAATATTTAAATAATGGAGCATGGCACGTTTCAGTGCGCTGTGTATGGCCTTTGCGTATTCAATTTACAACAATAATCTAGAATCTCTCTTAGTACAGTACATTTAAGTAGACTATATTCACTTAGGCGTCTGTTTTTTCTTGTTTTAGACTACTATAAGTGGGCCTATTTAAAAAAAAGAAAATGGAACAAACAAACAAAAACAGTAGAGTAACCGTATGGAATATCTAAGGAGACGTTGGTAGGAAGACCATTCTGCAGTGTAATGTCATTAATACAAGATAGACGTGTACATCATTTTACAATTAGGTGATTTCAGTGTTTTGCTCCTATCTTTACATATTACAAGGTTTGAGAAGCCTATATACCTGGCTTGCTGATGCTACCAAAGTCAAGCGTGAGCCTATAAAACGATTATGGATACATTATTGTATACAGTAATGTAATAATGTCTATTTTAGAAATAACTTAAATTGCTAACAATAGCAATAGTGAAACAGTTAGTGTGTGTGTGTGTGGGTATATATATTATTTATATATATATATATATATATATATATATATCTTTTTTGTCTTTCTCCCCATAGGCTGTGAAGAATGCCGATTCGTGCATACTGCACCATCTGCTCAGATTATTTCGATAACTCAAAAGATGTGGCTGCTATACTGTGCGGGCACACCTTTCATTATGAATGGTAAGTGAGACACATCTGGTGTGCGCAAGAAGCAAGCCAAGTTATAATTACTTTATTTATTTTTTTCTATAGGAACTTTATATTGCGAATGTTTCCAGAAGCTTTTTGTTTATTACACATAATCCAAGACAGCCGCTCACTTTGTTTCACTTTTTATATGTAAGGTATTAGGCCTAATACGTCATCATAACTCAATGCAGGTTACTAAGGAATATTTTGCACTTTTCTTGAGGATGTTTTTATTTTATTTTTGTGAAATGTTGACATGCTCTAATAGATTTAATATATTATTTATAATCTTCCTATTTGCTTTACAGTCTTCTTCAGTGGTTCCAGACAGCTCCCTCCAAAACCTGTCCACAGTGCAGGAAACAGGTATCTCCCAGATCTATCTTGCACCTTTTAATATTTGATGTAACCATTTTAGTTTCACTTCTCTAGTTGTATATTTTAACCTTCTTTACAACAGTTTTTATTTGTCTCGGGCAATGTGCTAATTCTTGACCACTCAATTAGGTTACGTATGTTCACAAACATGGTCCAAACTGCCACACAAGTCTGATTTCTATCTCTGCAGTAAGAGCAGAATGTTCCTTTTTTTTCAAATTCTGTAATTCACCAAATAGTACTGCCATTTCAACAACAAAACTAATCTAAACTATAAATAGAAAAATGCACATTGTCAGCACTGCCGTTTTTAAAAGGCTATTTAATAAAACAAGAGTGTTCCCATGTGGCACAATAATGGTGTATATTACATGACACTGTTCATAAACTGTTATCATAACCTAATTCGGAGTTAGTAATGCCAAAGATGGCATTACCACCCTCAAATGCTGTGCAATATTGACTCTTCATCCTTGGTTAAAATGTTTTTTATACATTCTTTTTAATAAAAAAAAAAAAATAATGTTTACATTTAGTCAGGAAGCATCTAATTCAATGTTGTCAAAGGTGAAGTTAGCTTAAAATCCTATGTTGGTATGAAATCTCTTACAAGAGTCTTCTGTTCCCCTCCCTGTCCATCAGGTCAGCCCTAGACACATCATAAGCAAGCTGTTTTTCGATCAAGTGTTGGAAGAGGGGGCCCCTACTCTGGATCCTGAGAGCTTACAGGTATGACTCCTTCAAATTTGAGTAGGCTGGAAAGACTACACATTTTAATTGCCTGTATTGTCAGCAGATCTAATTATGTTGGTGTAGTAATATATTTTTTTCCACTGTGGTGTATGTTAAAGTAATTGGTCACACTAATTATTCAAATATGTTTCAGAATGAATTGGGCAGGATCCGGGTGCTGCTGAGCACAAAAGGTAGATAGAGCTTTTATTTATTTATTTAAGTGACCGACATCTTGGAGACTGTGGGCAGTCAAAAAATTTGATTTATTTTGGTTAGAAATAAGTAGTGAACCATAACTCATGGAAATTCTTAATCAGTACAAATTAAGATAATTGTATTTTGTATCATGAAAGTAGGACTATGTATAGTACTGTAGTTTCGATCACACTAGGTTTTTTTTTTTTGGGGGGAGGTGGAGGTTTGTATTATTGTCCCCCAGCAATAGTCTGGGATATAATGGAGGCATTATGTCACACTTGTATTTTTATCTGGAGAACAGGTCATCCAAAACTGATGAATCTGTGGACATTCATGAGCCAGGTATTAATATAGCTCTTGGCTTGCAGAATCAGAGTGGAGGGAAAGCCAGAAGATTATTGACTCTTTGCGAGAGACTGTTAATCAACGCAACACCACCTTAGAGTCCCTGAAGAGGAGTCTAGAGGAGAAGGAAATGTTGTGCTCCACTCTTAGGGTAAAGGGGGTGGGAGTTTCATGTTTTCCCATATGATTGTCTGGTTAATTATAATTTTATTGTCTATTCCAAACTTCTAAATGAACATGTTGTCCTTGTTCAAGGAATGTAGCAACAGGAGGCTAAGTATACTAGCCTCTTCCACCTTTCAAGAACTTTGGGATAATAAGCAGTTTTATTTTGGAATGTGAGTGCAAAAAGACGTCTGACCCGCTTTTCCTCCACCCCTTAGAAACAGATGAAGTACCTGGAGAACCAGCAAAATGAGATCAAGTCTGCAAAAGAGGAAACACGACGTCTGAGGACCAAGATGAAAACATTCGAGAGGTACACTCCCTCCTTCTAGTCTTCATTTTCATAGTACTCGTTACACAAAGATATCGTTTTTAGTTTCAGTAAGCACTGGCAGTACAATTTCTTCCTCTGCCCTTTCTGTACTACCTAAAAATGCACGTTTGGTAGTACAAGAATATACAGAAGACTCAAGACTCATCTTAATGAAATAAGTATTGTTTGCATTACTTTTCAGCCCATGCTAACCAGAGTGTTTGTGTGTTTTTTCCCCCCTTACAGTCTTGACCTTCTTCTCCAGGGCCAGCGTGGGGAGGTGGAGGCCATGATCCGGGATATGGGAGTGGGCCAGGGTGCTGTCGAGCAGCTCTCCATCTACTGCGTCTCTCTCAAGAAGTAAAAGCGACATCAGATTTGCAGCCCAGCTATAATAAATAGTGATATTAAATGACTTGCTAATGATTTGAATTACATTTTACTTCCCTTATTGAGCCTTTGTTTTATTTGTTACTTTTTCCTATGGGGTGACGTTTATTTGTGAAATGTTAATGGCAATTATTTGTTTACATAATCTGTAGTATGAACATTCATTTTAATGCATAACGTTTTGTTGGTTAATAGTGGCTGTAAGAAATTGTGAAGATTCTTTTTTAATCCCCTCATGACCAGAGAATATGAAAACCTGAAAACAAACCACAGAACCGCAAATGAGATGACTGAAAAACTCAAGAGAGAACTGTTTTCATCAAACAGCAAGGTAAACCAACTAAAGTGGCAAATTCCTTGGTTAGGATAGGACTAGGAGTACTGTTGTAGCATATGAAACATGTTAGAAATGTTCTTTATTGCCTAGATTTAAAAATGTGAAGGAGTGTGCCACCCTCTCATACATAGGCATATGATTTCTCTGGTTCTCACTGATAGTGGTAACAGCACCATCACACAACAACATTGCAATAACAAACACATGGTCAATGACCTGCACTACATGCTTACTCTGCAGTTTGATAAGGCTATATTGGAGCTGAATCGAACAAAAGAAGACTTGAAAGCAGCCCAGCAGGAACTGGTGAATACTGACAAGCAAATCACGGTGAGTTTCTTTATAATTCATCTTCTTTAAGTGCATGCACAATATATCCAAGTGAAGGAGACTTGGGGAATTAACAATTTGCAACTTAAAAAGGCTTGCATGAATTGAATAGTTTCCATGGATATTTATTTCAAAACATTATTTCACTTGTAAACTGTAAATGCATTTTTAAGGTACTAACTTTGGTCGGTTGAGCCATGAAAGGCTATATTGTTGAAGCACTTGTCATATTTTAATTAAAGGATGCATATGTGTTTGTGTCAGAGTTTGAAGAAGAAAGTGGAGTTCCTACAGAAGACACTGAGCACACCGTCTCGTACCAATGAAGCCATCAGCCGGCTGGTGTTTGAGAGGTCAGTGATTGCAATACTGAGAAATAGTCAGTGGCGAAAGGATACAAATGGTGAAATGCATCAGATTAAATTGAACATCAAATCTTAACTGCCTTTTATGGCTTTCTGGAATTAGAGCCTTAAAGACAATGGGTAATTCCATAGTTCAGGGAAAATTGCACATTTCATATGTGTGGTGCAACAGAATTTGGGTAAGCACCAGTCCGTTTTTTTTTTTTCTTCTTCCCCCTCCCTCCCTCCCCCTTCTTGACAGTCCAGCACCCATCCAGTTGAAACAGCCCTGCCTGCGACGACCAATGAACAGCGAGGACATTGACCTTAACATGACCTTTGATGTATCCACCCCAGAGGACCTGAGCAAGAAACCTGTCATCACTACCCCCTCCAGAAAGATCAGACTGGAGGCCACTCAGTAAGGAGCAATTCTCACTGTGTAGCATCTCGCATTAACAGCTGTGCCAGAATTTTCCACAAGTGCATCTCATTGATAATTATCACAATTCATATTCTAAACCTTTTATTAGCCTGCTATCAATTTGTTTGCTAACATAAATGTCTGCTAATTGCACAATATACTGTATGCTACAATTCAACAGTTTCGCTGTCCTTTTGTCGCTGAAATGAATACAGTATATATTTTGTATTCCATGTGCACATTGCAGTGGTATAAATAAATAATACACCACCTTTTGTCTTTTATTCTTAGATCTGCCTCAAGCCAACATGCTAAGTACTCCGTAGAAAACAAGGTATAAATAAATAAATGGCTTGAAGTAACCCCAGGCTTAACTAATACAGGATATTGCAGTGAGTGTGTCAACTGGATGAGTGCGGGCTGATCTGGACTCTGGAAGGTGTATGAAGTGTATCATTTACTACCCAGGTTTACTTCATTTTTCTCATATCCAGCTACTGTTCCTTTCTTTAGAGCACCAAAGGCAAGGAAGCAGAGGAGGATATTGCTCTTGCTCCATTCCTTCGCAACTCTCTGCTCTTCAGAAAGAACACTTTTGGAAGTCTGCTAGATCCACAAAGAGGCAAAGGGGGTGCTGTAAGTGGGTTCCAATGTACAGTCCTGCCTAGCATTTTAACCACGGAGTTACTCAAACTCACTGTTTAACACACTGTCAGACCAGTTTTCCAACTAGTAAGCTTCTCAAATCCTCCACACAGCAGCCCAGCTGTCCAGATTTAAAATACATTTTCCGCTTGCCATAGCAAAAGTGTAATCTAGCAGGATCCACTACAAGCCCCAAGCAGCTGTTTAATGAATGTTTTAACCCACTAAGGAGAAAACTATAATAGCACATGGAAAATACATTCCTAATGTTGGATCATTTGTATTATAAAATCAAACTTGAAACAAGGCGGTCATCTATAGAATAAAACTGTAATTGTGTAAAAACCTGAAGTTTCAAATGGAAACATTTACAGTTTACTTAAATTATTTGATATAAATATCTAGTGATCTTTTAGTTTGGGGGCCCATGCCAGTACAACCAATTCAATGAATACCTTAAGCTTAAAGACGAATAATGATACTGGGACAATGTATGATTATTCTTATTATTATTACTTATATAGTGTTACATATTATGGCTTTAATTAAGTTTTGGAAGTTAATGAATATTCCAATACTTGTCTGACTTTTTTAAATGGATATTCAATAGCATGTCCTTCCTGGCATTAAAATTAAATAAAAACAAAGTTAATTTTAATCTCATTTTTTTGAGATAATGGCTATAAATGTAGTTACGGAAATGCACTCGTATAAATCTAGAACTAGAATCTTCCAACCAATTTATATATCCAAACCAACTCTAGAAGTCTTATTTCTTTCTTCCATTGTACAGCAAGTTTCACAGTGTTTTCAGTGTTATATTTGACATTGTAGCAAAGGATATTAAGAATGAAAGTATATTACTGAAAGACTAACATTTTCACTTTTTTTTAATTCCTCTTCTAGATAAGAACTGGTTTTGATGGACTTGGCGGAAGAACGAAGTTCATACAACCTGTATCCTAATCAATAAATTAGCTAGGATGGCTCTTCAAAGCTTGTACACACGTAACGTGGTGAATTGCTGCTACTTTCCCTTTCGCCATTAATGGTGCTACCTACACTATGCAGATTTTAGTAACTTTTTAGTTTAGTGGAAGCTCCCTGTGAGGTAATAAAATGTGACAAATAATTATTACACACAAACGGCTTTATTATATTATTTTTCAGCAGTGCCCTAAATGCAGTAATAAATCACTTGCCTTACTTGACAAAACCTGTGCAATAAGACTCAGAAATTAGAAACACTGTACAGCATGTTATTTAATAGTGATATAAAACATGTGTTTTGGCTCAAAGTACCCTACATGTTTGAGGTGTGTTTTTTTTTTTATATATATATATATATATATATATATATATATATATATATATATATATATATATATATATATATATATATATTCACCTCTTGATTTCCAAACTTTGCTTATGCCACCTGGTGGTCGAACTTGCATTGATTGACTTGGACGTAGGAATTGTGGTTTTCTTTTTAAGTGGTCTAAAGCAGGGGTGGCCAATCACGATCCTGAAGGGCCATTCCACTCCAGGTTTAAAAGATAAAATGAGTTAATGAATTACTTTAGGGTCTGAAGGTGTAATTGGTTCATTTAAACAATTTAGAACAGGGTTGGAAAAAAGACCAGGACTGGAATAGCCCTCCAGGACCTTGATTGGCCGCCTCTGGTCAGAAGGGTAAGTCCAGTCACCTGCACACCAATTTATCATTTGATGTGTTTTTTTTTTTTAACAGTTTTCTTTCCTTAACATGATTCCTCAGTCTCCTCTTGCAGATCTCTCTCCACCACTACGGAAGGTTAAGCGTAAGAAAGTAACAAGGCCACTGAATGGGATGCTTTCCGCCAACCTGCAAAAACTAGATGGCTTTCTACAGCTGTGACTGCTGGGGGCCAAGAAATCATCACAGACAGAGCTGCTCCTAACCTGCACTTCTTTCCAAATGTACCAGTGGGCCAAGTGTGATTGGATAATTTAAACACAGACAGTCTTGTGCTGACCGGATATAGTAACTGCTTGGATGTAGTGAGGTGTTCATACACTTAAATAAGGTTTCTTCTACTAGGCCTTCTGTTCTTGCATCATGAAAAATGGCAACAGTAAGATTGAAAGTGCTAGATGTGAGCACCATCTCCAGGCTTACTTCAGTGCACTGCATGCATTCTGAAACCACAGTTTAAACTCTTCTGTTGTTAGGATCAAACCGATGTGATGGTAAAGAAAGGGAACAGTCTACTTCAGATTTGCATTCATGGGTTAATTCTCAGGTGGTATTTTTATGCTTGTTTTGTATGTTGAATTTCGTATGCATGTTTCATAAATTAACTAAGTATGGGTGTATAAAGTGTATAGGTTATTCAATTCATGTTACCATATGTTTCTGCCATATGAAAACATTGTCTCAATTATGTTTGTGTGTATTATATAGAAAGTGATTGTCTTTTAAATTTGCCCACAAATAAACAGTTGCATTTTGTTACATTTCAATTACAGGTCATGCCTGTTTTTGTATTTATTTTTTTAATATGTGTTAAAACACAAACTTTAAAAAACTTGCAAGCTGTATTTTCTTGGTTTTTTTAGAATAATATAAATTAACATCACAGCCTTGTTCAGTAATAAAGAAAGCTTGTACAACAGTTTAAATGGCTGCAACCAAATATCTGGCTCCTAGCACTTTTATTGCATATGGGGCTTAAAACAAAGGGATCAGATCTGATCTACACATGCACAGGGTTATTTAGTTACATGGACCTCAGTTTGTCTGTGGCTTAATGGGACCCAATACTTCAATATGACACGTGGCAGAATTACTGGTGACGTCAAAACGCCCAGGTGTGAACGGGAGCAGCGGTTGGAATCCAACGTGTACTCTTGTCCATGGTACTGTTGCTTCTGTGTAGTGGTTTTACTTTGCGAGAGGGGACTGAGGAATCACGTTGTTTGTGTTTACAATCAGTGAAACAAAATACCGTTCAACTGCTTTGTTGTGTTTATTTATTTATTTATTTAAATTTAAGTACTGTCCTGTGTTTTCATATTTTAAATACACAAATTGAAACATGCATTGGTCAAAGTAAGTAATATTGATGTTAAATTGCCGTGTTTTTTTTTTTTTTTTTAAGGAAATTCAAGCAAGCAACCGTCTTAGCCTTTGACTGCGGTGCTAATATCTATACATGTTGCAATAAGCTTATTTCACAGCTGATTACTATTAATTAATTTGCCTAACTCAATATACGGCAGCTGGCAGTCTTATTGTTCGGAACACAAAATATTGAAGCGAGTTATGTGTTACTGTAGTGTACTGAAAGCTACACAAGAAAAGAAAGCATCTGTAATTTTGACTGGAATGTATGTGGAAGAGGGGGTTGCAGAACAAAACAAAATAATGGATATATTTTAAATTAATTCAGCAGGTGGGAATCAACGGCCAGTGTACAGTCTATTCTAGAGGTGCTATAATTTACTTGTTCTCTCGACACTGCACCAACTCTTAAGGAAATAAATATACAGTACATTACTGGAATCAAGAACAATGTCACGTACGCCACTGATCAGAGAAACAAAACTGAAATTCCTTGATAGTCGCGGTGCAAAAAGTGTTTTGCAAGCTAGTTTTTTTCGTATCTTTCATTCACTCCTGGAGAATAACCATCTCGTTCGTAGCAGACACGATACAGAATAACCAGCCTACACAAACAGGTGAGTGTTTGAAATACAAGTGCTCGTATGTAACGTGCTCAGTGAAAAAAAAAAGCGAGCTGTCCGTGGGAGTAATCGGGTTTGGTGACCCCATTAAGAATTTGGGGGAACATTTTTTTTTGGTAAGCTACTAGAAATACAATGACCGATATGCAGTAGCTTGGACTTGCTGTTATATGTGTCTGTTTATCTGGGACCAAATTAAACATAATTTTGCATTTTGGTAAAACAACTGTGCAGCGTTTCCAAAAACTGAACTGTACTGTAAATCCCTTAAGCAGTGTTTCTGCGTTTACGTTTGTGTGTGTGTGCATCGCAGCCTCACAGATCTAACACTAATATCTCTCTCTCTCTCTCTCGCTCGCTCGCTCTCTGCACGTTTTACACGCTAGAGGGCGCCAGCTGACTACAAACAGAGTAAGTGAGGTGCAGAATGCGTACATTTTCAACATTAGGTGCCCTCATTGTGTTTTGATGACCAAAGAAGACCATTGTTTAGAAATTGCGTACTCTGTAAATTAGGGGTGCTGGCGGTCTTAAATTAATAAGTTCTGGTTTATTCCGTCACTTTTTACCCTTAGGAATACATGTTGATTGTAATCTATTTAAACACAGTCATAAGAAGGGTATTGCTAGTCAATTAAAGTATTTAAATAAAATGCACACACTGGATTTTTTGACGCAAGCCTATTGCTGCATGTGTAGAAGTCATGGTAAGGCTTAATTTTGCGTGTTTTTCACTTCCAGCGGGAGGGCGAGGTGGGACAGAATCGGGCTGAGAGTTGTGAATCCCATGTAGCGGAGCTCAACGTCTATGTCGCGATGAACTGTTACACTGGGCCTGCAGCGAGGACATCCTGTCAGCATTCCAGGTATAGAATTAAATGCACGGCTGAACCAGCCATAATGTCTGTAGTAAATACAGTCCTGATAACCCGCTGTCCCCAAACTGGAGTTTATTGTTCTGTTTTTTTTTTGTTTTTTTGGTTGTTTTTTTTTGGGGGGGGGTTACATTTTATTTCAGATTTTACACCAGGAGGGTATTTACACCTCCTTTTTCCTCTGAGTGTATCACTTCCTATTGTCAAATTCCACATTCTGGCAAAAAAGACTCACTCTGGTGGACCCCGTGTGTGTGTCACAGGAAGTAATGTTGTAACAGGAAGAGCAAACACTTAAAGAACCTTTTAATGTGTAGTAGTACTGAATTTGGGCCCATACATGGTAATCCTCTACCTCCAGTCATTTATATGTCACAAGTGTATTGAAGAATGGTTCTTATTTCTGCATTAATGGCTGTCTGTGTTTCTTGCAGAGATGTTGTCATCTGGTGATGACAGATCACAGTGTTTGGCTTGGCTTTCCAAGAGAAGCTGGCTGGACTGAAGTACTTCATGGTAGGTGCACTTCCAACAAGCCACTACAAGAGGACTCTCTTTACAAATAAATGTCTGTTTTGTGACAGAAGCTCTGCAGTTGTATTTGTTGATGCGGTTACCCAGTTGACACCTGCAGGAAACCATTCTGATTCAGCTGGCATTTCCTGTTAGTTTGACAAACGGGTCACTCCGTGGGAAGTGCCTTGTTGGCGTGTGTAGAAGTATACTTTGTTACAATACTTTAAGAAATGTTCATTATTGAAAACATTTTGGAAAACGAGAATGAGACAGTCATTCCTTCACACTTAGCATAGTGGGGTGGTGTTTGCATCAAATAAATAAGACTCATCTGGGAAGGAAGATGAAAACAAGCCTATTATTGATATGACTACTATAACCAGGAAAGGCCCAATGTGTTCTAAATCTGCTCTCTAGCATGAGACCAAGGTTAAGTGATTTGGTTGACATACGCTTTTGAAGTGCCCCACCCCATTAGCATATTCTTTTTTATCATGATTGATAGCAGGTGCTCAGTAGTGTGCAGATATGTGAACAGGTTAGACAAAGGCAAAGGGGTTATCTGTTGGGCAGCTTGCAAAATCATGCTTTCTGTGTTTTTTACTGTGTATGCACTCTGGTTCAATTTGGAGACATTAAAAGGCTTAGAAGATGTTCTTTAAGCATTACCAAACACAGTATTGAGTTTATACAAACTCATTACTTGCCGCCACTGTCATCTGTGCTGTACCAGTCCTGCAATATCTTTTTCAAAATTCTTGTCTTTGCTTTGATGTTTATTGTTCACGTGCCCTCAGTCATCAATCAACTGTACTGTGCAATAATACCAAACAGATCCCCCTGCATTAGCTTGTAGAAACTGTGCTTAACCTAGAAAACTGTTCAGCTAAACATCATATCCTTGTGTTACATCTAAGAGCCTCCCCTGAACAACCTTGCTAGGGTATCCTTTTTTGTAGTTTCCCTTCTTAAGGGAGCTCCTTTTCAGTGTTGTGTCTTCAAAGATGGTTTGACTAAGTTAGACTAGACATGTTTGTTTCTGCTTGCAATGCTACAGTTCATCCATAACTTAGATCTTTAGTAATACTTGTAAAGGTTGGCATTGTGAAAATGTTTTGTAATTGTGTCGCATGGATCTTATGAGACTGATGGTAGTTCATCCATAACTTCAAATAGTAATTAAGATTTTCAGTAATTCTAAAGAACAGAATATATTAGGCTCCAGATCCAAGACCACTCAAATAGACATTGGACCTCAACTGCTCACAATCTGTCCAGGTTTACCTCCTTGAAAAAGTGGCAACCCAATATGCAACACAAAGACAAAAAACGTACCCCAGGTGTCGTTACCAGCCATCATCAAATTAGGGAATATGCAGTTGAAGTTCAGATACATCTGCCTCCATTGCCCTCTAGGCACTGACCATCTGCATGTGAAAACTATGCTCTCCAGTGCCTTCACAAGAAGTGTCAGTACAAAAGAATGAGGGATAGAAAAAGTGGTTTCTTATGAGTATATATGGTCAGAAATAGTTTTGCAGTGATTATTCTGACCTCCTAGAGCTTCTATTAAAACCCTTTGCACTAATATTGAACCCACTACATAGAGCCCTCTGTTTTTCAGTATTATTCTTTACAGAACCTAAAAAACAAAATAGGTTACAGAGAAAGACGAAAGGAACCTTATGTTTCTCTGTAGAATTAACATGATAAAGTAAGACCTGCTACTTTGTAAGACAACAGTGGTGTGATTAGGAGGTATAAGAAAAAACCCAGTTGCATTCCCCAAGCTGATAGTGTAAATCCACAGGCTTCCATAGTGTAGTCATGGGAGGTAAAAAAATTAAATGATCCAATTAATTAGATAAAAGCGGACAGGTGCTGAAAAGATTGATGGGGTTTGAATCCCTCTCATTCAGGGTTGTTTAGTTTGTTAAGTTTAAAATATCAGTTTTGTATCCAGGTCAGTTGAGTGTCCGGTGCTGTCTCAAGCTGATTTATTAAATGAGCTTTTTATTATTGCATAGGTTATCACATGCTAATGGAATCAACAATGTATTGCACCCCCAGAGCAGCCACGTTTATCAATGTGTATCTCTGTGTGTGGAGCAGGAGTATCTATGCTCTCATTGGCTGGCAGTGGTAACTGCTTACAGCAGCAGAGCCATCAGTAATCCTCAGAGCTGCTTTGTGGAATAGGCAAGTTATACTTGTAGGCTAATTTTTAAGTTGTCGGTAAGGATTGAGAAATGGTAGTGTCAAAGGTGGCTGATAATAAGGGGGAGAGGGATCACCTTTTCCTTTTCATCAACGGGCTCTCGCATGGCAAGCTGCAGTCATGGATTATCCACAGATGGTTCTTTTCTGAATGGTTACTGCATAATATTCCTCCACTGCAAGGCCCGATAATACAGAGAGGATGAGTGACAAAACAAGTTAGTTGAAAAATTCCACGTAGGGAATACAGCTGGGGCATACTGTTGCTAAACCCTATGTTGTGTTGGTTGTCTGTTGACATGTTTCTGTATTCCTCTTTAGGAATGTGCGTTGACAGGTGCTGTGTTCGCTACCAGAAGCCCCTGCTGGAGTCGGGCACTCAGGGCACCAAGGGGCACACACAGGTCAAAGTGCCCTTCTCGACTGAGTCTTACGGACAGGACCAGGGAGGAACACAGAATGCCTTCTCCATATGCACACTGAAGAACTTCCCACACCCTGCAGGTAAGAGACAACTCACAAGGTAAACATAGTGGTATTAAAACACTCCATTCAGCACTGTTCTTCAGCACTGTTATCCTGCATGTTAATAATGAGCACTAGTCTAAACACTCCGCTCTCAGCTCGCCAGCACTGTTACCACAAACACTGCAGTGATGTCTCTCTGTGTTTTGTCCGGTAGCGTCTAGGACCTGAACGGCTGCAGTTTCCCATGCCTCTCTGAACTCAGGGCTGATATTTGGTCTGTCAGGGCCAGGCAGGAAATGGGACCCAGCTGCTGTACAAGTGTTGGCTATTGACTGAAGGGGCTCAGGGCTGCTCTATGTCTGCCTGAGAGTAGCAGCAGAAAGAGGGGCTTCTCTTACAAAACATTCAAGTGATTTACTACCATAGCACTAATGTAAAAGAATTCTCTGCTTCTTTCAGTTTTCCTTAAAGTAGTTCTCAGAAAAATAGTTTTTAGAGCCAGTGCTTTTCACTCCTTGGAATATATATTATTATATAAATCACTGATAAATTGCAAGGAGTGTGTGTGTGTGTGTGTGTGTGTGTGTATTATATATATATATATATATATATATATATATATATATAATATATATATATATATATATATAATTATATATATATATAATACATTCTAACGATTTTATAATACAATGAAATAATTCAGAATTGCATGATATCTTAAAGAAATGTGATAGAAATCAGATGTTAATGTATTAAAAAAGTAGGGGGCACTCTTCCCTCTGTATCAGAGAACCGGTCTATCAAACATGTGTGTTTTTTTAAAAAAAAATGTAGGACTTAATTAAATACTAACCTATGGATGTTGGCTTTGGTAAGGTGTAGTCAAGAATAATGCCAGTAGGGGTCTGTGTCAATAGTGCAAACATAAAAAATAAAATAAATAACATAAGAATATGTAAGCGCTCTTCAATGCAATTCATTAGCTGATTAGGTATTGTCACTTTCGTAGGTGTGTTTCTCCTTTCACACATGTTTCTAATGGCACCATACATGGCTTTCTGAAATTCCCCCATTGTACTACTGTAATTTTTATTTTTCTTAGTCATGATTTAGTCATACATGCTGGTTTTTCCTCAGAGTGATATATCTGGGGCCCAAAATACTGTACAATAAAGTTTAAGAAGTGTTATAGGCCAGTAAAGCAGATGGAGCAATTTTTTTCAATTAAGAGTGGACTGGCAGCTTCAATGAAGATTGCTGCATTGGAGTTGCAGACACAATACCTAATCGTATGACATGACAGCTAGCACCATATATAGTAAATTACTGCTGGCAAGTCTTCCTGCAAATGGTTTGTTTAAGTTCAGTTGATAAGTGAACTCTGCATCGGGGTAGCTGATTTCTTTTTTAGTACACTAGCTCTTCAGTTATTATGACAACTTTAAATGGGTTGTTTTCCGATTTTATTCCGGTGCCAAAGGAGGTCTGTAATAGAGATGTTTAAAAAGAGAGACGAAGGTATTTTAAAATCGCTGTTTTTCTTGTGTTTCCTTAGTGGGCCAGAGACGAGTTTGAAGGGTTTTTCAAACAGACGGCTGAACATGTGAACCAGTACCAGCAGTAAGTCTTCTGAATCCCCCTTTTGTTCTTCTTTTTTAATAGTGGGTTTGGGTTTTCATGACAGGTGCTAGTTTAGCCTTACAAGAGACTGAATTTTCCTTTCAGTAATTAGGGATAGGGCCTTTTATGCATTCAATAAGCTCCATTGGTCTCAAATGTGCAGTTTTGACAGAAACACTTTAAAGTTCGTTTTTATTTTGCATGGCTTGCAAACTGCGATTTATAGAACTTGGTGTGGTACCAGATATTATGTTTTAAAATAACAATACATCTTTGCTATTGTATAACATGTGCTTCTTTAAAACTTTACATTTGAAACCTACAGGAATATAACTAATGGAAATGCACAACAGGTAGTGTCAGCTGCAATCACTTTAATAGACAGCTGTGTTTAGATTCAGCACTGTTTCGATCAATTGAGTAGACCCAAAAGAAACTACATTAGAGGGGTATGTTGTAAATCTGTATTAATTTAAAAATATCTGAGAAGATTGTTGGGAGTAATTGGGCTCAAGCCGACACATTAGACAACTAAGTTTTCAATTTTCAACCATTTCACAAAACAAATAATATTTCCATGTGCAGCTGCCTTGTGTAAATTCCTCTGAACCTACCCAAGTGTAACACGCAAACACCTCTCAATCACCAAAATATGGGACAAAACAACCGTAGAGCGGAGCTAAGGCTGCGGTCCAGTGAGTGTGGTCAGCCCCTCACTTACACAGGCCAATATCCATCCCTGTGCTGTACCTGCCCTGAGACAGACAGAAAGACATGCAGCTTCAGCCAGTCACCTTTAAAACTACGGGATAGCTAAATTGCTTGATTTAATAAAATACATACATGTAACAAAACAAATTAATGTATGCTTCAAATAAGATGCCTAGGACTTGATTAGAACCATACTGTTAATGACAAGCCTACAGGTTACACAGGAAATCCAATTCTGTGTATGCAATAAACCTGTGAGAAGTCATTAGGCCTGTCTCATTACAGGAACATCAATTATTTTAATATCATTATAATGGGGAGCGGACTAGGGCTAAACGAACAACCGTCCACCAACATCCAGTGAACTCCCCATGGACGCATTGTGAAACAGAGCTGGGGGGGCAGATTTAATAAAGTAGACATCCTGTGCTGCCTCTGCAGTACAGATCTTAGAAAAAAACAGCTTAAGCATGTGTTTTGGTACTTTACTATAAAAATGCTCAACAGTCAACAGTTTACACCCTGCGGTTTGAGCTTTGTCAGTATTCTATTTGGCTTTAGGTTATAGATCCTTTTTTTTTTATTGCAATACTATATATTTCAAAGGTTCAAATCCTATTTATTGGACCAAACGAAAAATCGGAGAGAATGTCCCATGAACTTGTTCAGTTTAATTTTGCATCAGCAATATGAAAAATACATTTGCAAAGACATTATACTTTTTTTTTTTCTATGTACTGCTGCTGAATATCTGATGGGGTATTTAAAGTTATATGACACCAGACTGCCTTCCTGTTCTGCAGATCAGCGTCACTCCCATGGTAGGGTTTGCTCATGTCTCCTTGCACACAGGATGTGATAATGTTATAGGAATAACCAAGTAAACCTTTTATATTTGCCTAAAATATGCTTATTCTTAATTGAAGTAATAAAAGATCTCATCATAACACAAAGAGTACTAGTGATAATGGTGCACATGGTCAAGACTGATTTTAAACCTTGGTTATAACTTTATTTAGTTGGTATGTTGTTGGGTTTTTTCAAACAGTATTTTTTGCCTAATTTATATTTCATAGGCAATTTTTTTTTCAGTAAACATGTATTTATAACACAAATACAGTGCACAACCTTTGCCTGTAACTTCCCTCGAACAAAGTATGTAATTATGTAATCCTAGAAGAAATAACAATGCCTTTGAAAACTGAGACTGTTCGAAGTTTATTTTCCACTTCTGCAGACACTGAAGCTTTTGAAATGATTGCTTTTAATTGTGTTTAATCGCATTATTTCATGGGCTCTGTTTTTAGCTAACCCTTTATGCCACTTAGCCCCAGATTTACCCTAAAAAACCTCTGTTCTTTACAATCAAACTCAACAATAATGCACTCCTAGAAGAAAGCGTTGCACTTTTTCAGCAGAAACACTTGCTGTATAATGAAAACAAGTAAAGCTATCGTAGCAGGGGACATATATTTTAATAGACTGAACCTGGGTTAGTATCGAGCCAAGGGCTTTATATCACAATCCCATATCCCATTACAACTCCACTGAGCCAAGGAGCACTCGATAGATAATCTCTATATATAGTTATATGAAGGTAGAATACTCCCCCATCCAGTCTCATTAAGGGCACAGAATTTGATGCATGGACCATAATTGTTTTCATAGACTCAATAAATCTTGACAAGATTTAACACGAACCCCTTGAAAGGCAAAAAAACGCACCGGGCAAATGAGGCTGCCAAGAAGTGAACAGGGATTAGAGCACATTAAACTCCAGACGCTTCCAGATAAATTTAATAGGCAAGCTTCCCCAAGTAAAAGACAAATAATATATTAAAAAATCAAAGCTGCATTTGCTTAGGGAGTTACTGTCTGTTGACTCTTTTGGAGTGCGCCCTTTGGTTTTCTGAAACAGTTCACATGTACTGTACATTATATAACTAAAACAAGAATCCA
Organism: Polyodon spathula; assembly: GCF_017654505.1. Lineage (NCBI taxonomy): Eukaryota > Metazoa > Chordata > Actinopteri > Acipenseriformes > Polyodontidae > Polyodon > Polyodon spathula. The sequence continues at coordinate 9,419,244 of NC_054556.1, read as the reverse complement.
GTGCAGTCAGCCTGCCCTGTTGATAGACATGCATGCAAACAGACAGGTAGACATGTTCAGTCTTCAGTGCTGTCGGCCCATCAGCTTTCACTGGCAGTGAATGTATCCCTATGCTGTTCCTGCACTGTGGTTATAGCAGGCAGATGGCTTCAGTCTCCAACGCTTGTCATCTTTCAACGGTACTGAATTCAAGACAGAATATTGATGAAGAAGTAAGGAGACTAAATGAAAAAGTAGTCTGATTAAATTTGCTTCAGATGAAGGGGTCTATCTTTAGCCCCAGCAGGAGCAGAGCAGTTCAAGATCAGTAATATGTTACTATCCAGACGACAGGCAAAGCCGGTCTGCTTCCTGTTTAGGCCCCTGAGCGTAAACATCTGCAACTAATTTGGTTTTACTTTCCCTACCACTGTTTAAAGAAAAGCCTGTCTGTTTATAGAGAGCTGGTTTAGGAACTTGCAAGCTGGCTCGAGACCCCAGAAAGCATGTGAACTCAGAAGATAGAAGGAAGGAGTGTGGCCAGATTTCTAAGAGCTTCCTTAGGTTCTAGTGATTGATTAAAAAACAATTTCCCAGTTCCCATATGGTAGGCACAGAACAAAAATAAATTTTGCGCTTCGGAGGCCAAGAACACCATAACTTTTCCTACAAAACAACTTATATACAGTAATAGCTCTCTGTAGAATTTTGTGACACAAGTACAGTTCAGTTCCCACAGTGCACAGCCAGATTATTTCAATGTACTAATTTTTGTAGTTGTGGGCCACATATCTTCACTCTATGGTAATACAGTGTTTTTCTCAGGACTACCATAAATGAACCATCAAGGAAAACTCAATAGGTGCTGTATGAATTGCAAAAGTCATATAATAAAACTACTACATATATATTGACTACTATGTAAGGATGAGCCTCACCCAACTCAACATTCTGCTGCCGTGTCTGCTTCACCCTGGCCCTGCCTTGTACGTTAAATGCGAACCCCTTAAGAATTATTACATGTGTTTTTAGGAACTGGATGACATGTGGGGCATGTTGTCAGTATCTTCCTTTGTAAAAACTTGTGAAAAGTAATCATTTAATATATTTGCTATTTATTTTCTTCATCTACGATTTCGCCATTTGTATCTCTTAAACATTTAATCTCCTCTTTGAATGTTCGCTTGCTGTTGTAATATTGGAAAAACATTTTGGAATTGGTTTTAGCTCCCTTAGCAATGTTCATTTCTATTTCTCTCTTGGCCTCTAACTTCCTTTTTGACTTGCGTTTGCAGTTCTGTGTACTCTTTCTGCATACTTTCTTTTTGGTCCTTTTTTAATGCTCTATAAAGTGCCTTTTTTCGCTGAATATGTTTTTGAATTGATCTATTAAACCATTTTGGCAATTTAGTTTTACATTTAGATTTGTCTACTGTAGGGATGTAATTGTTTTGCGCCTCTAGTACTTCATTTTTGAAGAACAATCATCCTTCTTCTGTGGGTGTTTTCTTTATTTTACTCCAATCTACTTCTGTTAGTCTCTGTTTCATACCTTCATAGTTTGCTTTTCTAAAATTGTAAACCTTAGCTTTAGTCATTACTTTTGGGGATTTAAAAAGCACTTCAAATGAGACCATGTTGTGGTCTGAGTTTGCCAGTGGTTCTCTGACCTCTGTTTTAGTTATTCTATCTTCGTTATTTGAAAAGACTAAATCAAGGCATGCCTCCCCTCTAGTCGGTGCCTTGACAAATTGTGTTAGGAAGCAGTCATTTGTCATTTCCACCATTTCTATTTCATCCTTCGCGCTACCCACCAGGTTTTCCCATTTTATATGGTGAAGTTGAAATCCCCCATTAGTATGGCTTCTCCTTTGCTACACGCATTTCTAATGTCATTGTATAACAGATTATTGTGCTCACCGTCTGAATCTGGCGGTCTATAGCATGCTCCTATTATTATTCCCTGTGAATTTTTGTCCGTTATTCTGACCCATATTGATTTGGTTTTATTTTCTTTGTCCAGGTTTAACACCTGGGCTTCAAGACTGTTTCTTATGTATAGCGCTACCCCTTCTCCTCTTCTGTCCTGCCTGTCTTTCCTATACAATGTATACCCACAAATATTGTATTCGTCCCCATCACTCTCAGACAACCACGTTTCTGTAACAAATATCACATCATAGTTACCTGTTAGTGCAGTAGCTTCAAGTTCTAGAATTTTGTTTCTAATACTTCTAGCATTTAGATAAATACATTTAATGGTTGTCTTACCTGAGTTGTTGTTCTTGTTTTGATGCGGTCTCCCTTCTGTTTTTTTGTTGATTTCTCCCCCCTTCCTTTCTAGTTTAAATGCTTCTGAACCTACTCGAGGATCTTTTCTCTGAGTAGACTGGTTCCCTTGTTATTTAAATGCAGTCCATCCTGTCTATACAGATAGTCCTCCTTGTAAACCTGGCAGCACAGTCCAGAGTTAACACTACAAGTTTAGAGCAGGCAGGTATCCTGAGTGACTGTGTGACGGGGTGCCCAGAGTGTCATGTTAGTGCATCTGTGTGTGATCCTGCCACTAGGGACCCCCAGTTTGTGGAGTCGACGTTGAAGCTGAGGGGGGCAGAGTCCCTGGATATCCTGCAGGGAGTGTACAACAGCCTCGGAGCACCACGGCCGTGAGACTGGGCAGACTGTGTGAGCTGGGCCCGGTGCCACTGGGAGAGCCAATACAGAACCAGGTTTTAGCAGCTGCTGCTCTGCTTCCCATCTGACACATTACAGTACCTAGAGCTGGTTATGCTGCACAGAAAAATTCTAAGCCTCACTAAAAAACTTCAGTGTTTCTGTGCAAAATTACATTGCCTGTATAATTAAGAACAAAGTGATTTTAGCCAAAATGATTATTTTTTTTGTTTATAAAATGTGGGCCACAGCTTAGTAAAGCAGACATGCAGAAACATGAAATCTACCAATACTACCTTATTTGGCTCCTGCTAAAGTAGCGAATCACTGTCGATTACCAAACTCTGGTAAATTGTGACAAACTGATAGAATGGTAGTAAACTCTTGCTGTTTATATTTGCTAGTCATGAAAATGTTCCCCCTTTCTTGAAAGATTATTATAAAATGGGGATGATAAATAAAGGCAGAAGGACCTGCTTTGTCCTTGGTATTTTAATACTCAGACTTTAGTGGCGTGCCTCTGTCCTTTGTTTGCTGTTATTCCACAAGAGCTGTATGGAGAAGCTGTTAATTATTTATTTGTTGGGGGATCTTTTTTTGCCGAGAGCAGTAGTGTATGTATTATTTAAATTAACATTGCATCACCCCTCCAGCATGGAAAACAAACTAATTCCAGGGAACATTTTTCTAAACACTGGTTGTTATACTGTATCTTCTGTTAACTCGATTTAAAGATAATTCCTTTTGCCAGAGAACGTTTTTAGACTAGCTTTGTATGTAACGTTGTACATATTAATTTGTACCCCCTCAGTGTAAGCATCTGTTTATTATTTTTATTAAATAATGGACATAATTAATCAAGAAGCACTGTAAACTGGGAATAAAAACGACAATGGCTGAAAAGGTCAGCCAACATCCACCCAGGTGCCAGCACTGTAAAACACTGTCAGCACGAAGGTGGTCCTAATGACAAAATTGACTTTATTGCAGCTAGCAGACCAGCAGCTATCACTGGGGCCTCTTTATGTTATTTTGAAAACCTATATATTCTTCAACCCAAACTAGGAAGTGTATGATAACCTAAACATTGGGTCAGTAATGCAAAAAGACATGGCCTATTTAATTAATATGCCGGAGCACATGGTTTAATCACGATTTTGAGCACGCAGTAGATCATTTGAAAGCATTGTTAGTGACTCCCTTAAATGACTTCAGAGCATCATGTGCAAAGGGGTATTCATAAAAGACTACTGTTTGGGTATTTCTATAAGCATGAATGGTATGAACACATACTTTTGATAAGTCCACACACCTTATACCCTGTGTTGCCTGTTTATCCCACTCTTATAAAACCATCATTGGATTGGATTCCGAATAGCTGAATGTACACAATCATCCTGGATAGTTAGGTTAGGTCTTTATTTGTTCATTTGTGATTTGAAGGACATGTTATGTTAAATAGCAACATGGATTCAGGCATACAATAACATCAACAGAAATTGCATAAGAGACGCAACATTTTATACCAAACAATTGTATTAACAATGGATACACACAATGTAATAAAATTGATCTAATAATAATATGGGTTTAGTCTTTTCTTTGGTACAGATTTCAGTTAATCTTTCCCAGTGGTAGATACATCAGGAAACAATCCATGAAACACAGTTTTCACAGACCGGAATGACTAAATAAATACACACCTGCTTCTGAGTAAAGAGCAGCTAGTTCTAGGAATTCCCTGTACAGTACTTCCTTCCAAATAATACCTACAGACCTACCCTGTATCAAGTTGGTACCTGTCTATACGATTAAGCTGTTGTATGGTATTAATCCATTGGAATGCCACTGCTCATAATTCATCATCATTATAGAGTTATTTGAATTAAATGTGTTGATCAATGATCCAGTAGGTTAGCTCCAATGTTTATTTCTATTATCCCAGCAATGGGAATATACTAGGGAAGACACCCTTCAGCACAGTATACATTTTCACATAGGTCATTTGTAGTGACATATTGAAGCAATTAAAAACATTTTTAATGTTACATATTCAGCAAGAAACAACCATCTTTAAAATATCGCCTTAAAATATTGATGTTTTTTTTTTTTGTCCTCGGGAAAAAAAACAACAACTTTGCACTTGCGTCAAAACTGGCCATTACTTTTATTATATCTTGATAATTGTATTTTCTTAAAACTAATTCCACTTTTCAGATTATTAACTGAGCGATTTAAAGGATGCATATATCTTGGAAATCATTCGCCCAAACCTTAGACCACTTTCTTGTGTTCTATCGGTTCTATGACAGCAATGATGAGGAATAAGCACATAGCTTTGTAACATGAGCAGCTACTGCATGGTTTTAGCTTGTTTTATGTATTATTTATGAAAGACTACTGTTTATTCCCCTGCAGTATTCCTGTGTGTTGTCCAGAAAGACAGATCAAGAATTTTGTACAAACCGTAGACCCAGGCAACAGGCACAACATCAGATTACAGTATCAGTTGCAAAGTAAATGATTTAAATAGGAACAGTAAAGCAGGACCATACACCCAACTGCTTGGTTTGATTTAAATTACAAAAGATGTTTAGAAAATATTCTGCATAATGTACACAAGAGCATAGCGACCTACATTTTTTATGGTACTGACAACGTATTACTGTGTGTCTGGGGATTTGTTTGTTAATTACATATGTTTAGTACTTACATTACAACGCTTGTGTTGAATGATTAATTTTGCTGGCCCGTGATGTTACGTTCAAAAAACGAAGCAAGGTAGACAAAAGCTAATTGCCTGCGGCAGTGTTATTCCTCTCCAGCCCCCAGTACTGAGCTCCCTGTTTTGAATTTAAACAGATTGAGGCCAAAATTTGCCGATAAGAGGCCTGCTTTTAATATTATAAACACTCCTTGGTTTACTTACCAACTACAGTGGTGATAAGGGTTCTAAATGGTTTCTAGTAGTTTGCTTATTTGATGTGTTTTACAGACCACCCATATGGACTACATTGTAGCATCGGCTAACCTGTTTGCCCAGACCTACGATATCGAGAAGACCCGAGACTTAGGGGAAATCACCAGGACACTCCAAGCGGTCAGCGTGCCAGACTTCACCCCTCGGTCCAGCATGTGGATCCACACCACTGATGAGAAGATGCAGGATGACAAGGAAGGAGTGGGTGAGTGGAGCAACAACTTAATTGCCCGGTATTAAATGTGTTGGTAATGTCTCTGCATTGAATTTGTTGTCACTGTTTATGTGATTTTTTTTTTTTTTTTTTTTTTTTTTTCCAGACAACAACGAGCTGGAGGTCAAACTGGCATCTTCACAGAGCTTTGACGTGTCCAGTATGAACCCATTTGAAAAGGTAGGGATGTTTTTAATTTTTAATTTGTTAGACCATTGAGGTGATACATCATGTAGAATTCAGGACATATTGAATTGGGATTTAGCAGCTTTTCACATGTCGTGATGGCATTGTTTTATTACATTTACAATACTTTGAGGATTGGTTGGTATGCGAACGATGCTATTTTAAGCACATAATCTATGAAAATTTCCCATAAACAATATTCATGGTTGGGAATGTTGCCTACAGATATAAGAATGTACATGAGGGGCAATCCATTTACATATAAGTGTGTGCTTTAGGTGGCAGGTGTTGTCCAAGTTGTTCTTGTCTTATTTGGCCATGGTACCCTGATGAAACACTTTAAATACCAGGCCTATTGTGCCAGGTTCTGCCTCCATTGCTTTTGTCCAATGAAGTGGAACTGATCTTATTGCCATTGCCAAAAGAAGTGGAAATGTTTTTATTATTATAACTCAAAAGCTGAAGACGAAATAAATCCTGTATGTGGATTGAGGGAAATTGTCTAGATCAGATTTCAGTTCATTGTTGGTCGCCTTTACCTCTCCATCTACTCTGCAGCACACTGTCAGAATAATGACTGGGACATTTAGTGGATTGACTGACTGATTGATTGATTGATTGACTGAATCAGTAGAATGCACCCAGCTGATCTTCATGGCATCAGGTTCCTCTTGTAGCTTTTGTACCTGTAGGCTGCCTCAGGCTTTCAGAGATCAAGACCTGTTTAGATCTTTTTAAAAGCTTTAAGAGTTAGATTTTATAAAAGTGAGATTTAGGATAACATCCAGGTCTCCAAAATCTGCCCAATCAAGAACTGAAGCAGGTAGTGGGACTTAAAGCACAAGCAAAAATGTGCTTCATTTGTTTTGGTTTTTTTTTAATGGCTGTGTAATCAAGGATGTGTCACAGAACATTGTTGTCTGCTTACATTTAAATAACATACATTTATTTTGTGAAAGTAAGAGTTAAAGTGAGCTACGCTATATCACTTTGTGAAAGACATTATTGTGAGATAAAACTGTTTAATAATAAAATATTTGTTAACCTTTGTGGACATACAATAAATACTATTCAGTCGGAGAGGGTTTCAGTCTCCAGCACTATCAGCCCCCTCAACTTTCAAACCCATCCGCCGGACGTCGAAACATACAGTTCGTTTAAGACAGAGTGCTCCAGTCCTTTTACACCTCTCTATGTTTTACCTGGCCCCAGGATGCACAAAAAGGCTTTAACTGGATTGAGGTGGTCGGGCAGCTGTGGGGGAGGGTAGGGTGTGCTGTGGCGCACGTGGAGGGAAACCGCATTGAGATTTGGTTTCCTCCCTTCGCGTGCCAGACTGGATGCGGAGACATGATGGCAGGAAAGGACCTGCTCTCTCTTAGGCAGATCTCTTTGTGTGTCGTCTGGGCCGTGTCTGTCCGGGCTTGTCTGTGTGGAGCAGGCTTACAGCATTCCACAGCACGCTGCCTGCATAGGAGCCAGGTGCAAGTCTTACTCGGCTTGCAGCTTTGTTTTTTATTTTGTTTAAAAAAAGTAAAAGAAAATTCCAGGAGGGAAACCACTAAGCTACCCATTGTCTTCAGTGACATTAACACCTACAGACTGTCAAAGTCAAAAAGTTTGAATTAAATGGTCAATTCACCCAGTTTCTGCAGTTTTCAGCTTGCCCCACGAAGCCCCATGATTTCCAAGTTTCTAGGAATCATGGGAGCCATGTAATTATTTAACACTTATGTGTGATGATACAGCAATTGGAAGGCTGTTGTGAAATCTGTCTTGTGTCAACAAGTTGAAAGCAACACATCATTATATTAGGTGTGTTTTGTTTCATAGCCAGTGATCTGAGACATGCATACTGAATAGACTGCATTTAAGATTTACTAAATTTAATTACAAAAAGGATTGGCATAAGTTTATTACTTTGAGCATTAAACACAATTAAATTTATAGGCATGTTTGTTAAGGTACTGTAAACGTCTGACCCAAACGAAGGGGCTGTACATAACATAAAATTACATGTAACAATCAGACTGAATGCACCACAAAATTAAACCATTATTCATTTGAGAAAAGTGCTTATCGATGTTGATTTCACTGAGCTCTGCACCTGTAGTACCAGTTCTCTGCCTCGTTGCGATAGTATTTGAAGTTGCTCTTGGATTTTTTTTCCAAAAAAATAGAATAATGTCGGTGTCCTAAAAAAAAAAAACTGTGAAGAAATTACTTAGATGCACTTAAGCATTTATTGATGTCATGACTGGGGTTCATTTGTTGTTATTGAACAGACTTAGCCAGTGTATGTGTACGTGTGTCTGTGTCTCTACACAATGAGGGTAGGTGAGCAATTTGTTCTTAATATCTGTAAGTGTGTACTGCGTACGAGCGAATGTTCGCGTGCAGAGGGTCAGCTAGTGTATGTGACTGAGTGCTTGTTTCGAGAGTTAATGACTTCCCTTCCACCTGGGCACTTTATAAGAAAGTACTGTAATCATTAAACTTTTAAACTCCCTCTGTCTCTCCTGGCTGGCTTGCTGGCACAGGGCCACTTTCCCAGCTCCCCAGACAGGCTGCTGCGCTCGAGCTGTGCAACTGACCTCTCTCTGCCTCCAGAGCTCTGGCACCCATCAGCCACAGGAAACAGGCTCTGAGCTTTATATTAAACACAGATCAACTTTATAAACTCACCTCCTGGGAGGAGGGCCCCTGGGGAGGGGGAAACAGCTTCAACTTCTCCAAAAAAAAAAAAAAAAAAAAAAGACATCCCTTTAAACATGTTCACTAGTTACAGACAATTCTGTCTCCCACCCTCTTGAGCCCCCCCAGACCTTGCTAAAAGTGACACTCACTTATATAGTGGGTTAAGAGGCATTTTCCTACTCTGAAGTATAGTGCTGGTATTCACAAATCTGTAAATTCTCACTTGGGTTAGAGAGCAATTCAAAGCACCCAACTCTAAACCCTCTTAAGGAGAAACAACCAAGAAAGGCTTCAAATAAAGCATGAATGTGAAATGAGAATTTTTAATTGCATACGAAAGCAACAGCGAATCCAATAAAAGGACCCTGTGTATAGGGTGCTTCTGATTATTATTCGTCCAAACTGAAAGCTGATATTTGACAAATGATCTAGCAAAATGTATGGGAAAGACAGTAAACAAAACCATTATTAGAACACACATAAGCAGAGGATGAAATACAGCTAAAACCACAAAATTCCGTTTAACCTTCAGTCTAACTTATTGCCTTTTAGTGCCTTTGAAAAAATATTTTGTAAACTATTCTTGAGATATTTGCTTATTTTGTCAAAGTTTTAATGGAATATTTGACTGTGACACCTATCCATAGTTAGTGCCTCAAAGCTTAATTGCAACCTAAACTAATCAGCATTTACAATACACATTGTGTGGCTATCCATTTGTTTTTTTTTATGACTGTGATTGTCTTCAACCACTGTATTATGTGTCATGGTGATGCTTGAAATTATTGATTTATTCACAATTGTGCCATTGTATTCCTAGAGCAGTACATTTCCACAAAAATAAGGGCAGTTTTACACAAACGGCTTTCTCCATATGGTTTGTAAAATATGTTTTAAGAGGGTTGTTTCTTGTTGTCATTAAGGTGTGTACATGAGTAGGTTTCTAAGTGCACACTCTTTCTGGGCTGGAAAGAGAAAACGAAAATACTTACAAATTGAAAGTACAAAGCAAGCTGCTCTTACACAGATCAACCCTGAATGAATGCTTCCACCTAATAACTGTGTTTTATTAGTGAGAAAGAGTAATCCTATCATTTTAATTTTAAGCTGTTGTAGCTTGACCTAAGACAGTGTCAGTGTGGAGGACCTGTAGAGCACACTTTTGCTCTATGACCTGGGAGAGAGTACTTCTCAAAGGCACATTGAATTGTGTTACTGTGCTAGATCTGAGGTCAGAAGACTATATAGTCAGGTAGACTTCGTTCCATAAATTCTGTCATATAATCCAAGGAAAACCTGGTAAACCAACATTTTTATTGTACTCCACTTATAGAGCAGTTATCATGTCTACACAGGCAAACATCTGTGTGTGCGGTTTATCCAACAAGCCGATCTGACACAAAGCATTTCTTCTGACTTCAAATTCATTACCATAATTTAATAGATCTCACATTTTTCTACACCAGGTTTGATTAAAAAAAAAAAAAAAAACTCACAAGTGAAAATGTGAGAATTACAAAATGATGGAAATACATATTAGGTAAAATTTTGTAGAATTGTCTGTGCCGCCCAAGGGAAACTAGTTGGTGGTGTGGTAGGGTTCTGTAATACAGGAAGCCAAGAGTTTCCCTAATACCTCTAATTATCATAGGATGTCCTACATGGAAACGGTCCTTCCGTACAGTTTACCCGAAATGACCTCAGTCTCTCTTTTTATTTCAGAAGTTTTTTTTTTTCTCTAACATGTTACAATGTGAATGTGTTTTTTTTTTTTTTTTTTTTTTTTTTGCACAGGCTGGTGGTTAAGTTGAAAAGGAGTAAAAGCAATTTTGCCCTAGAGGTCTGATTCTCTGTATAGCTCCAAACTTCTTGAACACCCCTCATAAAATAAAAGTGTCCTGTACTTGCAAAACCAGGAGAGCTTTAGATTTTAAAAAAATTATTAAAAACGGTTCTGTGGTAGGTGTCCAATTCAGCAGCTTGGGTGCCAGCAAACTCTTGGGGGGAAAAAAACTATTAACTCCTACATTGAGAATGAAATATAGTTCTGGAGCTGCTGACAGGGCGAAATTCAAATCGGAGCTGAAAAGAACTTGATGGATTTCACACCGATCTGTGTGTCATCATCACCACACAAGACAAGCAGTGAATTTATTTCAGCTCCATCTGGCTTCCTTATGTCTCCCTCCTCTTGAGTAACTGAATCTGCTGCAAACATTGTGCTTTGAAGCCTGGATTGTATATGTCATTCATATGAATCTGTGTGTTTCATGTTACATAAGAAGGAGACAGGATGTTTAGAAAATAAGAATTTTTAAGGTGCTGGGTAGCAGAGGTGGAGAGCTGAGAATTGAGCGTTTTGACTCGTGCTCTTTATTAAGGTGCAAGGTGACAGTGCTGTCGTGTTTAAAGCTTCATACAGTGTATAGCCTGGCAGTCATGTAGAGTGTTACATAAAAGTTGCAGCAAACATTTTACAGTAACTTTCTAATGTACTGCAGGTTTTGGATAAAGAAACAAAATGCAATTGTCTACATTTTCCAAGTGTTGTTTTCAATTTGCATGGCACCACTGGTTTAGAAGCAACATAAACATTCCTGCAGTTCAATTTTCTTGCTTCAACCTTCTGGGAATGTTGACTTTTAAACCAGTCTGGAGGCACACTTTCTAAAGACTTAAGCCTGAGACACAGTCAGTGAAGGGAACAAGTGTCTGACAGTACCCAAGTTGTCTTACTGACAGGGCAGTGGGTCTTTACTAAGGTTAACAGGCGTGCAAGGGAAGCTGAAATGGGCAGTAAAGTGGTACCACAGTGGTAGCAATTTCATATTTTGACTTCAGTGTCAGTGTGCTACTATATTTAAAGCAATGGTTCATAAACCTGATCCACAGGGATTACTGACAGCCATGTTTTCTGTTCCAGTCTGGTAATTAATTACCATAGGCTCAAGTAAACTCTCAGAGGATCTGACCACAGTTTGATACTTGAAAGCAGTTATTTTAAAATTAAGACAAAACCTTCCAAACCTGCACTGTTACTGTTCCTGGAAGACTATAACTAGGGATTAAGGGATATAATTAGGGAATTAAAGTTGTCTATTAATAGAGGAGGCAATGTTACTACGGCAACCAAAGCTAACTTTAAGACATGGGGACAACCAGGTTAGTCTCCTCGGTCCATCTGAACGATGGCGTAGTATTTTTATGACATGTTGTCTTGTAATCATCATGTAACCCAATTCTCAGTGTTGCAGGTTTGCCATGCAGATTAGTCCCTTGGGGTGAAAGTGATCCCACTCCCTGACCCCTCACCCTCTCAATCTCTTTAGGAGTAGAGGGCTCCAGCCTGTCCAGAAGGCCCGTCTGTTTAGCATTACCTCTGACCCTGTTTAAACTGAGGCGCAGGGTCGCAGTTCTGGAAATGCGATTTCAATACCGTCATAAATGTTTATATTGAAATATGCTATTGCTAAAGTAAGAATGGTAGTGATTAACACAAATGATATTGGTAAACTGGGCTTTTCCATTTGCTTCAGAATGTGCATGCATGAACTGGTATATGTACCCCACCTGAAATTTTCTTTTGAAGCTAAACCGAGGTTATGTATGTACTTTAAGGCTCATGAAAAGTATTTCTACTGAAATAAAAAAAAAAAAAAAGCTTGTTACCGCAAAGACAGTTAACAGATAGACACTGAGGTCTACCTCATTAGTTCCCAAATTGAAGTCCCAGAGATAGTTTCAGCAAGCCCATAGCACATACAGAAATATTATCTCCTAAATGACCCAGTTCAGTTTATTTACATCGAACACTGCTGTTAGGTCTGGATTATTTTGAACAGTTCTATCGTACATTTATAATCTTTGTTTTCAGTGTGAACGATAACAGCATATACCCATTAAACAAGAAAAAGAGGTTATAGGAGGAGAACAAAATTTCACACTTTAAAGAAACCATTCAGAAAATGTGGGAACCCCTGGTCTACCTTGTAGTATACTGTCTTTTAGTTTTAATACAAATCTTAGAAGTGTTATAGTTTTGGGTGTAAATGTATCATAGTGTAAATCAGCTGATCAAATTGCATTTGATTAGTTGCCTGCACTCTGTTTCTAACACACATTTTGTGCTTCGTTTTCCTCTATCCTCTATCCATCCCTCTCTGGCAGATGATATTCTCAATATACAGCAGGATTAATGACCTCGTTGGTTGCTACGGACCTGAGTCAAGGACTCTGGCTAAATCTGTTTATCAGTGTGACGGCACAATCTTTCTTACTGCTTTTGAAAAGCACTAGAACCACATGGCTGATTTTAAAGTTATGCAAGAACTCATTTACTAAGCCTCTGTGATAGTACAACGTCTGCAATCACTTTTTGTTCTGTCAGGAAAACAAACTGCTAGTGTTGCAAAACAACTTCAATGCACGTAGGAGACCTGAAATTATCTTTCAATTATGTTTATTGCTAATTTTACACAAAGCTACCAGCTGTTACTAGTAACTAAACTAACGAGAAAGCATACAAAAGCTTTCTGAGCTGATTGTAGTTTTTCATTTTAGAAATAAATGTATTTTTTTCTTTGAGCTCAGTCACAAAAGCCGTACTGTCACACAAATCGGTCCCATGAATTGAACATCTTTCAATCTCCAGATATGTGAAGTGTCTTAACGGGGGTCCTTACAGATAATGCAGTGTTTGTTTGTTGTCGTTTTTTATTGTTAGATGCTACCCTTGTCCATCAGAATTTTCTTGTTACTTTTAATGACCATGTTTAATAACTTATTGTATGTTTTGTTACGTAACAAGGTCAATGGTTTATTTGGTAGAAATACTGTCTTTCTGTTTAGTTTGCTTTTGCAAATATCATAATAATGTCATATCAGTCTGCCAGCTCAGAAGCATACTACTAGCCGTGCGATACAAGCCCTCTGATGGCAGGGTTTCTTTGACATGTGTATCACTTTGGTATCGGTGAGATTTCAGTCGATATAAAATTCTTGCTATAGCTTGGTGAACATAACCCAAACCAAGAGGCTAGATTGACAGCACTCCTGTCAAAATTTTAAAAAAAATACTACACACCATACACTTGTTTAACTGTGAAATGATTGTCTTGTTCTTAACTTTTTCATGATACCATATCAAACATTGTATCTGTTAAAACTCTTTGTTTAAATGACATCTCCCTTGAACTCTTTTGAAATAGACCTGAGTTCAAGTTTACTGCACAACTTTAGTTTTGAAAGACTCCTGCTTACTGCACCTGGACATGGTGGCAATTACAGTACTGTATATGATACTGTGGTCCAATGGCAGTCAGTCCATATGGCAGGAAATCTGCCTATGTATTTAGTTGCTCTTGGTTTGTTTCCTGAGGTAAAGTGTAACCCTTTTATAGTTCCTCCTATATACCTCAGCAGATGTGCTGGTGATACACGTGTCTGTGCTGAAGAAGAAAGCAGCAGCACTGAATTTTGTGTGATGCAGCAGACATGACCTGTTAGGTAACTGACAAAAGTCAAGCGGAAGGTGTTATTGATAAAACTTTTATTTTATTATATTTAGGGCAACCAGTCGTCGTCGTCGACCCCATCCACCCAAAATGATAAAAGTACATACAAACAAACACCCCCCCAACACACACACACACAGTCAGCAGCCCATCTGGTAGTAAACCTGGGCATGTATTTAGTTACTTTTAGTGTCCTTGTAATCTTTTCTGTTTACCTGAACAGACTGATACAGCACTGTTTAGACAGATGGAGATGTAACATTAATCATAATCTTAAACACATGATTGGAACGGTCTGTAGAAATCACACAAATCAGTGTGCTCAGTTCTAGTGGTTTTGTAAGGGGTTGGGAGACCTGGGTTCATATCCAGTTGCTTGTACTAAGAACACCGGACCCTATTTTACACTGTGCAGTAATGGTAGGGGATAACTTTAATTTAGTAGTGTAATGATATTGCAATGTAATTACACTTTCTGTATTTGCACCTGTTTCATTAGGTTTTTATTTTGCGTGTACCTTGAAGTGGATGTCCATAGTAGGTGGATATTGTACAATATGACATTTTTAATGTAGTGCTTGTTGTGCTTATGAAGGATAATAGGGAATGATACTGACTACAGTTAGGCTTGGTGTCAGCAGGCACCATAAAAGCCCCCTCTCGCCACTATGTGAGCACACGCCCAGGTTAAAGGTTTGAGTAGCTCAGTCGTTAGAGTGCTGGGCTGCAGTGTGAAAGATACTGGGTTTGAATTGTTCAATGGTTAGAGTTCTGGGCTGCAATGTGGAAGGTAGTGCATTTGGCTGTGGTGTGACTGTGTAGTGTCTCACTTGCAAGATGTGCAGTGCTTCAAAAATATTTAAAAAATAATCCTCTTTGTTTTAGATTTGCCCCATCAACATATGAAGTCCTTTTTGTGCAATCAGTAAATAAGCCTAATGAGACAGAAAAGTCTGACAACGTGCCCAGCAAAGCAGCAATTAGAAAGATTGCGTTACAGATTTGCAACCCGATACAGGCAGGAAACTTTAAAGTCCCTGTGTTACCCAGTAAAGGCGCCACTTAATTTTATTAACTCCAGGGAATCGGCAGCGAAATTGTTTTGAGCCGTAACCTAGACACACTCCATTTACCATCATCCCAGCGTGATGTGTGAGGGAACTGTGTTTGCTGACATTCAGGCATAACTTGGACATACCACTTGGACCATCACCACTGGCATGGGAGGGAGGGGATAATCTGTGCATGCTCCTTCTACCAGCTGGATGTTCTGCCTGGCGCCAATCGATTTCTTCTGCCCACTGAAGGCTCAGCTTATTTACACTTGTGGAATTGTACGTCAGACTCAGCCCTCCTAAAAGGAGGGGGTAGCACAGTATCCCACTGCAACTCATGAGCACCCAGCAAATACAAAATAACCTTATTGTCCTGAAGTTGTGTAAGAAAATGCTGTTAAAGCTTATTTTTTCAACTTGAATGGAAACAGGTTCCCGGTCATAACAGAGCTGGCCTACACTTTCATAATTTGTCCCTTATTTCCGGACAGCACTACTGCAGTATCCGAAACAGCTGTTTCCCAAAATAGGAAGCTCCTAAGGTTTTTGGGTTTTTTTTGTTTGTTTTTTTCTCCGTAATGTACACATATGTAAATGTAAACATTCCCAGTAAAAATGACAAAGCACACAGCAGAACAACAAAACTCTTCAGTACTGGATTACAGAATGCAACGGTGAACTTGATATCATAGCAAGAATACTTTTCTCAAGTTGTAAATTCCAGCACTATTATTAAAACCATCCATTTACTGGACTCCAGCATGCTTTAATTGTACTCTATACTGTGTGTGTAACTAGTAATTGTAGGAAATATCATTTTATTGTAATGACATTTTCCAGGTTAACCTCTTTTTTGGCAAATGGATGCTGTAACTGTTTTAAGAGACCTGTTAAGGTTTGGCAGAAATGTAGTAATAATATATATGAAGCCTATCAAGGTTTATGATCACATCTCCATCATTTACTGTTTACTTCGTCTTTGTTTTTCTGTGCACCAGATGATTGTGAATCATTTTGCGTATACTTTTTTTTAATTAAATATGTGCTGTAGAAAGCAAGTATCAAAGTCTAATTATGATCAGATTGAAAATATCTTTAATAAAAAAATTTAAAAAGTACTTTGGATACCCAGTATGGTTATACAATACTATGCATAATGAATAAGAAATGTTTTTAAAATAGTACATTGAAAACTGAGAATAAACTTCTAACTTTATCTAAAGGAGTTGAAAAGGTGCACTGCCAACTTGATTTAATTCATCATAATGGTATTTCTAAACATTCTTTAAAATAGTCTTTATAGTTTTGTGAACAGAGCTTACAGGAATAACACAGCCTTGTATCAGTGAAATGAATATGAATATTCCAGTTATAGTAGTAACTTTAAAATAAAGCTTACAAATACATAATGAATTCCAGTGGCATATCATGGGAATAGCAGTTCTGAGTTGGCTTATTTTAAAATGTTCAAAGTTTTGCCAGGCTTTTGTCATAGTAAAGACATGCCGTAGTCTTTCTCTAATTGAATGCAGTACATCGGAGGGCAGCATCTGTGAGGGCTCCATCTCCTAATTGAATTAGCCTGAGCAGGACTCACTCATGAGCTCCCTAAAGTCACAGCCCAAGGCCGTGGATCACAGAGACGCTTTGTTGGAGTTTACAGAGTGAAGGCCATTTCCTGCTCTCACAGGAAACCGCATATTGGAACCAGATTTCCCTGCGAGTCCCTCTGATCTCTGCCTCTTGGTATCTAATAATTTACGGGCCAATAAAGAGGAAGAGCCCTTTGAAACTCATCCACCCTGCCTCCTTTTTTTATGATTACTTTTACAAAAAAAAAAAAAAAATCTTCCAAACATTCCTCATTTCTGTTTCTTCAGCTTGAAAATCACAGGGGTTCTCAGTTCTGTAACAACAATTGTAGGGGGGTGTGATGCATCGGGAGAATCAATGAAGTAGTGGGCAGACTAAAGAAAAGGTTTTTTTGAACACCAAGGTTTTTACAGTGGGGAAGTGTATAGCCCCTACTGTATTTGTACAGTGTAAGTTCTGTTTGAGGGGATTTTTTTTTCTTTTCATTCTGTCATGTTTTCTGAGTTCTAGCTGAGTTTAAAGATGTGATTTATAACTGCAGGAAGTAGCAAAAGTATGCCTGTTTCTCTCACAAATTGTAGCTGGCAAGCCTTTTTTTTGGGGGGGGGGGGGGGGGGGGGGTGAACGGGACGACAAGCACTTGTATCCCTTACAGCTAAGATTTGGTAAATGTAACCAGGTAGTAGTCAAAATGAATAATTTTAGGAAATATAAACTTAAACTGTAACCCTTTTGATACCAAGACACGTAGTATTATTTTTAAAAATATTCTGAAAACCTGCTAGTTTCAGTTATCTTTTCTAGGATTTTTTATGAATGATGCAAAAGGTCCTTATATATCTCCATTCATGTGGCTAATCTGTTGATATGATCTCATTTCTCCACATCCTGGTCACAAGCTAATAGCACAACCAATTAAACCACTTCAATAAAAATGGGCTCTGAATGTTTTGAAATGAAAACTCCCCCATAGCCTCACCAGATTTTGCTAGTCATCAAATGGCTAAATGTTCAGAAACCGGGCACTGTGGTTAAAAGATTGGCAGTGTGGTAATAACTGTATGTTGGCCGGAAATGTGGCCAAGTAAATATAGCTGGGGGAACAGAGTGAGTGATTTGAGCCAGTGTAGTCTAGCGGATATTGCTGAGGTACAGGTACATAGGCCAGCCCAGTAGTTAAAAGCTACTAGAAATATGTAAGAAAATCTTTTAGGTAAAAAAAAAAAAAAGCATTGGAACCAAGCCTCTTCAAGAAGACAGTGTGGCTGCTCCAGGTGTAAAGCAGTAACCTGTCCACTCCCCCAGGGATCTTCTCCTTGGATTATCACCGTGATAACCCTGAGGTCACCTGGAGTGTGCAGGAGATTAGAGATTGAAGACATTTAGCTACTGGTTTGAAAGCTTTCAACTTCAGCAAGGGGCACGGTCTTTTAAATTATGCATTTAAAGCCATTAGTTCATTAATTGCCAGCACTTTTTGATGGGGCATTAAGTACACAGTTAGCGTCAGATTTTGGAATCTTTTAACATAATGAATAAAGGTGAAGTTTCATTGAGATCTTGTTTATACTGCATGAGTTGTGCTCCTCTTGTTTACTATGCATGTTTTGATACCCCTCCTTGCATTTCAAATTAAATAAATGTATGCGCATTCCCTGATGAGGCCTAGTTTTCTGACACGAATAACAGACACTGCTTCTCCTTCCCAGAATCCTACTGGAAAATGACATTGTAGTGAGGTCAAAAGTTTGCCTATTTAATATGTGGATAACACATTCATAACCCCAAAACTGGAACCAACCAATCCAAATATAAGAGAGGGGTGCAACTGTAGATGAAAGGAGTTGGTTTAAACTATGTTTCTGCTCAACTAAGTCTTGCCCTAAAGGATATAATGGCCCATTGAAAAGTGTGGGTCCCTACACAGTTGTAGCGAAAACATTTAAAAGGTCTGACTTTGAAGCGAACAAAATAAGATTCGGTTTTTTCACTATTAAAGTGTTCACACAGGATTTTATGAACAAAAGAAAAATCTTGATTCTGGGTTTCCTATTCAGCCTTCCTGGTTTGTAGCACAGTACAGTCAGCTCTCACTAGATGGCAGCATCAAGCATCATTGCTCTCTCTAGTAGACTTGGAACAAGGAGTAGTGTGTACATTTCTGACTCTTAATACCTCTCGGTTTTTAACAAACGTTTAGCCCACAAACCTAAAATCTAACAAACATATTTATATATTGTTCTTTTCCACTGGCAAAAAAGATTACCAAACGTGTCACTTCGTATTTAAGCACTTTTCCCTTTTCGGACCATGTTTCAGGAGAAGCTTTTCCCAGTTCCACAGTAAGCAGTGTACTGCACTCAGTTGTTTAAAATCACATGCACTGTTTTTTTGGCAACATCTACAGGCTGCCATGAGACAAAAATCTTTTTCTTTGTTTATTTTTGGAGTTCCTTTCAGCTTGAATGTAAACGCAGACGACTCTGCAGGGTTCAGTGTTGTTTTTCAAATTTTCTCAGACTCAGAATGTGATTCTTTTGATTCTCACAAGTCACTCCACTCAAGTGACATGATTTCATTAAAGGTTGTTTATGTTGGCCCCACTAGCGACGATACCATTTTGATATAGTCTGTAAGCAGAGAAGGCTTGTGAAGGCTTCCCCCTGCTCTATATCGTTTCTCTCATGTTCAGAATATCTTTAGGTTTGTTGAAGATGGGTTACTTGCATTGTAGTAATTTCAGGCTTAACACTGAAAAAACATAAAAAATGGTCATACCACATGGAATGGGTTATATGCCACACTCAGCATGTGAAATGCAAACTTTTAAACACTGGGTGTGGGGTGAAATCACATGACGGTCATTGGTCGATCGGGTGTGTTCTCTTTTCTGTCCTGACTGCCTGATTTTCCTTGAAGTCAAAGCAGCATCACATGAACCATTGTCTACTCTCTTTTTCCATATTGATTGTGGCTTGTAAATATAATTAAGTCTATACATACTTCATTTTAATTAATTCTGAATTGAATTAATGCAGTTCCATGTGTTCCATAATGTTCATATATTTGCTTCCTAAGCCATTCAGAGCCTGAAGATGTCATTCCTGCTGATATTAGAAGGAGGAGCATTTGAAGAAGTTTCTATACATATGACTAAAACTACTTTTGTGGAGCAAACAAAACTGGTTATCAAGGTCTACTTTCTGAAAACAGAGAAGGCAGAAAAGTCCCAACTATGGAAGGTTGAAAGAACTGAACAACAGTGTAAAATTGAACATGAATATGAGAGAAATACAACTTTAACAAGTGCCTCTGCTTTTGATATATGGGTTCCTGTATATACACCATGGCCTTAGCATTTCTACACTTTACCATAACTACTGTCATTTTTTAATAAGTCAGTCTGGGTTCCTTTTAAGTACCTTTGAAACTTTAGTTAATCCCCAGGCTGTTTTCAGTACTGTGTAGTGCACTTGCTTCGTAAAGCTCTGCTTTCAGCTACTTGGTTTGCATCAACGCGTGTCACTGGAATTATAAGTTCAAAGGTATGGGCCTCCTGCTGGCTCCATTGAAGTGCTGAACTCACCTGTGCAGGTGTTTCAAACTGGGTGAGGATTCTGTAATCCACACAAGGTACTATAGTGGGGGCAAAATACAAAGAGGAAAGTGCTTTGAAATGCCATGGTGAAAAAAATGAAACCCTTTTTTTTCAGTAAAATTTTTTAAAATGCTGATCACTACAGTTCATAAAACATTTTTAAATGTAGTTACTATTTTCCTTTACTATATTTAACATAATCTATTAAGCAATTTTGTAGTCTAGTAGACAGGTATTTCAACAGTTGTGGGGTTTGTCAGTAAAAATGGGTGGTTAGCAAAGACTTGAAGAAAGCCCTCTTTCAAATTTCAGTATACAGGAAAATAAAACCACAAAAGTAATAAAACTAGTGAGAAACAGCTTTCATTCAAAGACTCTGAAGTGGAGTGGCTCACCTTGTAAAGGCACGGCAGTGTGGTGTGCAGGGGGAGTCATACAGTCAGGGGAGCGCTGGTTTGCATCCTAGCTGCGAGAGTTGCACTGGCCTAGGGCCCAATGAGTTTAAGCCAGACACCTAAAGGGCTGGCCCTTCTGGAAGCTTGCATTCACCATTGAGCTCCAAGTTATAAAAGAGCACTGGCTTGGTGGTGGGCTTCTGAAGTCCACCCAGGTAGTTTTGTGCTAGTTTTGTGACTGGTATATTGACCTTTCAGATAATTAGGGTCCATATGGGCAGATTTATCAAGGTATTTGCTTCAAAGGGCAATTTAAGTAACTGTAACAAGCAACTGGGAAGGTTGATTAAAGGAATCAGAAGTGTGCCTATTTGGTTTCCAGTTTTTCTAACATTAGTAGTTTCATTAGCCTCTCTCAGAACACTCGGAATATGGGGACCAAGGGTTGTAGTGTCTGTTAATTAGCAACAGTGTGTGTGTTATGTAATTGTCTATGTATATAATTCAACGCTGGAGTTGGAATGCATCATCAGGTCTCCCATGTTGCACTCTCCTCCTAATCAGGAGCCCTACTAAAATCAAGGGCACTTTGGTTTGGGCTGTCATGAAGTTCAAACTGAAAGTACCTCCTATTCTATTTGCAGTCTTGGATATACCCAGACTGTACATTACCTCTAAGCAAAAAGTTGCAAGCAATATACTAAAATGCTGTTTGGTTATTGGGCACCAACTTGACTCTGCATCAAACAAAGCCACAAGGGTGACTATTTTTAAATAAACCAGCTGAATGCTGTGCTTATGTATGGGAATGCTTTAAGTTGTAAGATTTGAAAGTGTTTCTGTAATACAGTGTATGTGGTTTGCCAGACTGAAATTAGTGGCTGAGTATTTCAAGCTCTGCTGTAGGTTATGGAATTAACATCTCTTATGGGGCAATCTGTAAAATTAGACATTGTATGTTTAGCATTTAAACAGTCACAGGAAGATCACATCATTTGTGACAAGCATGGAAATAGCACTATACTCAAGTAAATATTTACTTTATCAAGTTTTAATCTTTCTGTATTTGACAGTGATGTGTGCAAGGTATGGAAAACTCTCAATAAAAGTGCATTGGAATAATGCCAAGCTGAAGCTGGTCAGAATAACTTTATTCTTTAAACTGTTCGAATAAAGTCACATGAAAGACTAAAATCTTCATGTTTTCCAGTGTATTCCAAATAACTGCATAGTCCAGCATATACACATGTTATACACGCTCCATAATAATGCAGTCATCACCTATTTTAATGTTACATAGTGCACCCTGTGCTCATGTCATTTTTGAAGCTTAGTAGATCTTTGCCTTGCTTTTTTAAGGCAGCATGTGGGAGCTATTAGGTAGGCCTGAGGCCTGTAGTTAAGAGTTTTAATTGAAGCGAGTGTTCCCTCCAGCTGCTTTTAACACCTGAGTGTCAGGGAGGCAGCAGCAGATCCGGAGTCTAGTTCTGGACGCTCATTTCGGGGGATAATTAAGTTATTCGTAGACTGCTTTGAACTGCAGAGCACCCAACCCCTGCTGTTGTCAGCCAGAGAGAACGGTGCTGCGGGGTTCCTCAACGTCAGCCACATTGACATCCTCATAAAAGACAACTTTCTGGGGATTCTGATAATGAATTGCTTTTGGAAATGAACAACGTGTTCTGATTATAAAGAAGTCTTTAACACCTCGCTGTTGCTTTCGGAAACTAATTCTCTGTTGAAACTTGATATTTATATTTGTATGGGTCCTGGGGCCTAGAAGTCCTGCATTAGGTTGAGTATTATCAAATTATCAAATTCAGATACTCCCATGTAACTAAAAATGGGTTTCTGCTATTTCATAATGCTTCATGTGTTTGTTGTTATTTTTATTCTTGGGATCAACTGATATTTGAGAAAAGCCAGAGAAGTATTCTCTGACCCCTTTTTAAGTCCTGTGTGGCTCCTGTTCTGATAAAGTGAAAGGGGAAAATCTTCAGAGGGAACGGGTTATTGGAATAAACTAATGCCTACAGATTAGTTACCTAGACTGGGGTTCATTGACATTATTAAAGTATAACAGTTTTAAAGTAGCAATATGACAGAGATCATTAAGGGTTTCAGCAATCTTTGTATTTTATTTTGTTGTTTGAATCTAATAGAAAGCTACTAGCAAAAAAGAAAGAGACAAACTAGTGCTTCCATCGGTTTTATATTTTAGAATTCATGATCGATTGTTTTAAATTATGAATGAGTTTCATAATTTACAATAGTCTAATACGTTGTATTAGTTCTCCAGATGCATGTAAAATGTACTTGGAATATACTGTAAGCAGCTACATATAGTGTTATCTACAAATCTCCCTTAAACTTGCTCTCCCTCAACCATCCATCACATGTGGTGTTGGGTTCTTGGGTTATACTGTTCTGTTGAATAGGTTATTACAGAAGACACACCTTACTTTATATACTTACAGCTGTGACTGTAACATTTTACTCATGAAAGTATATACGACCCACTGAGTATACAAAATACTGTATGCGTTCCAGGCATGAATTTGACAGAGGCGTTGTGTTATCCTAAGGTTATACCAGGTCTATTATGACTTATTGCATTCAATTTACATTCAACATGCTGTATCTACAGAGCATTTAAAGCATTAATCCGAATATCATATAAATACATGACTGTACATAATGTTCAGTCTTCATACCCGCGCAATCCTTGGCCTCTTTGCCAGTAAAGCTCCCCAAGTATTAATGGCAGTTCTTGAAAATCTTTAAAGAAAAAAGGTCTTAGGGTGTTATTGGAGAATTTTCTCAGTCTTAAGTGGAATTCTCAAAGTTTTCTTGGGGTTCTCTGGACTTTTATTTTGTCTAGCCATGGTCTCTCTGTGCCAGTACCATTGGAATGTAAATATTTACTTCCTTGTCAAAAAATATTTACTTCCTTTGTCTTGTGCTTGAGTGCAGTTTGAAATGTAAACTGTGTTCATTTTAGCTGGAAACTTTTTAGTGTGTAACAACATACATACAGTAGGGAAATGAAAACTAGTTGGGTATTCTGCTACATACCTGTGTGATTTACCTGGTTACTTGACAAAGACAGACGTGGGAAGACCACAGACAAGTGAAACATTTGTATTGTGTCGTTATTGAGTAAATTACTAATTATGAATTTCACTTTTCTGTTTTATTAATGTCCATCAGTGTAGTCCTGTCATTGGGGAAGTTGTAGGGGTTCCCTCTCGGTGACAAACTTTTTAAAACCTGATGACTTGGGAGGGGAAAGACCAAGTGCACACTTAGTACACACCAGGTACGTCTATCCACTCCTTCAAATGTTGAGTAAGTGGTGGTCTGTTAGTGTCATTAGTCACTGTGATCTAATATATAAGTAGTAAAACACCTACAATATCTGCAATAATAATGTATTATGTAAAATACCTGGAAAATATAGTAATTCTGCTTCCAGCTAAAATCTAAAAAATATCCCTAAGAGTGTTGTTGATTTTCCTCATTGCACTGTCAGTCAGTGTTTGCACAAGCCTGCTACAGTCTGCAAATAGCAATAAAACAATTAATGCATTGTCAGAAGTGTATAGTAAGCCATCACTGATAGTATTTGTATGTACCAAAACAAACATGATAATGAAAAACACACAAGTTCATTTTTTTTGTTTTTTTTTAATCACGAGGGTGTCCTTAGATATGAGTTCCACTGTACTTCCAACAGAAAAAATAACAATTGACTCTGCGGAGACTCAAATGGCTGTATTTTATCTAGAAGGCCTGCCATTTTGTTTGTCTGCCATTCTCTCCCTCCCATATACATTGCTCCAAGCTGAGTTTTCACCAGTGTTCACAGCTGACAAAGTCCATCTCCCCTCCATCAGGAGACAAGTGGGTTTGAGTGGCCGACGTCGGTCAGCGTTTGTATTTTCTAACACAGTAGGGTTTACTGCCTACTGGACAGGTGGTCAGGCAAGTCCTACATACTGTATTTAAGATGTAAATAACATCTAGGACATACTTGATAATGGAGTCAAAGAATGCTAAAATGAAGCACGGAAAACTGAGAATGTAGTGTTTCACTGCTTATTATAAAGCTGCAGAGGCAGTGCTGAAGATATTGGAATGCAGTGTTTAGACTGGACTGGTGCTCATTATTAAGGTGCTGGTTGATCATGCTTGAGAGGTAAGATGATGTAGGTGCAGGGCTGACGGTGCTGGAGAGCTGAAAATGGAGTGTGTTTTCGAAAAGTTGCAATTTTGATGCAATGGTGAATACGCAAAAAAGTTTGGTCTAAAAATGAAAAACATTTAAATAAATAATTGACTTAGATTCCTCATCCTTTTTTCATTGTAAGGTTCTACAGAGATTCCATGTTGCCTAAAGCGAATAGATATACTTAATGTAAAAAACATTCTCCCAAATTTCTTGATTTACATGTGATTGAATTACTCATCACTTTATTCTAGTAAATGCATCATTAGATTCTAGTGACAACTTTCCAGGGGTATGCCTTTGAAAATGTTGTCTTTTCTCACTGAAGGTAGAATGAGGATTTAAAAAGCTCACTATAGGGAAGTAAAAAAAAAAAAATCCCCACAAGTCACAAACAAACATCTGTAAGAAAGACAAAACAGAGGGTTAATAAAACACTTTGTACAGGAACTCGCTCAAGACTCCATGGATATTAACTAATGAACAAATAGGCAATTACTGGAATGTGCTGGGTTTACTACCAGTTCACATTACACTGTGAGTTGCTGTAATGAACCAGAGTTGTACACCAAGCTGGCTTTGGTTCCTCTGATCCTCCTGCATTAGGAGTGTGAAGGAATCAAGATTAAAGTGTTTAGAAGGATAAACTGTGGTCTTCAGGTGCAAGGAGCTAATTGATACCTCTTGCATGTGAAAAGGGAGAAAGGGGAGAGGAGGGAACCATTTGGTAGCAATATCTGGTCTCTGGAAGAAGGTGGGGATGTTTTTTTTTTTAATAAACTTTTATTAACTAAGGCTTTCTAATGTAGTCATGTATTCAGAGATTAGATGCCAGGGGACAGCTGTCTGAAATCTAACGGAGCTCCACACACCTCAGTCTGCTAGACACCTATCCCTGCCTTGCACTGCCATGGCAGGTGTTGGGATAGTGAGCAAACTGTGGCGCTCATATAAAAAATATAGACACTGAAGAAACCTAAAAAGTGAATGCTTAAATCTACAGTACCACATACAAAAAGGGCACACCATGGCCAGCGTGAAGGACTAACAGAAAAAAAGTACCATGACTCAAATGATTACATTACATGTCATGTCTTTTGCGATGCTGATTGGGTTATTCCACACAAAAATCTAAACTTGTCACATGGGCTTTTTTGAGCAGAAGTACCTAAAGGTCGACTTTGTTTTTTGGTCTCTGAGTTTGGAATTTTCTATAGCTTGATAAACACTAAAATGATAACCTTGATAAAAGAACCCCATTAAAAGAGCCTGCAATCATGGAGTTCACTCTCTTCTCATTGAGGGAATAAAGTGTTTATTCACTCCTATTATATTGTGATGAGCAAATCCTGGCTCTGCCGAGGCTTAAACAAAGCCATGTTACAATTTATTATATAAGGTGACTCTGGTGTATTTAATGACAGGCAGAATCTCTTGTGATTAACCTTTAACTCACAATTCTGCACGACCACCACAACTGACATGTACATAATCTAAAGGCATCTCTGCCTATCATGAACACCAAAAAGGTTAGTTTAATATTTGATTTGCAGGCCTGAAAGGTGAAAAATAAAAACATGTCTCATCACTGTTTTTCCATACTTTTGGCCAGTTTAGAGGAATATTAATCACTGCTGTCAGGCAAAATAAAAGCATGAAACATAGCTCAGTGCCTTACTGCAATATCTTTCCTAAGGCTTGAATAAAACTTGGCATTCATCTGCCATATTTTCTTGCCCTTGCTTGTATCATAACATTTCAAATAAGAAAAAATGTAATCCCATTAACCCTTTAGCAGCCCTGTAACCTAAATGCTAGCTTTATCTTTGGTGGGCCAAGTAAAACTGACTCCAATAAATAATGTACTATATAATAATAATAACAATAATAATAATAATAATAATAATAATAATAATAATACTCAAATGGAAAGCATGTTAAAGGTAAGTTGTTTTCATTCAGACTAAAGGAACTATGTAAAACAGCGATATTATAGAATGTATCAATTTGAAATAATATTAATATTGGAATTCTAATAAGGAAATTATGAGGCACTTCATATGGCATTTTATTTTACTTGGCACGGTTAATGACACCTTCAACAACAAGCAGTATGTGTAGCAGAATGATACCGGTTTTTAGGATTTTTAATATTTTTGATATACTGTAGCGTGACAGTGCAGTAGACTAGATTCATTAAATATTGTGGGGAATTATGAGTTCATGCACTAAATATGAATATGGGAGTTCATTATTTGGCCAGAATTAGGACTGTGGTAATTACCGTAATGATTTCAGTAGTTTTTTTTTTTTTGTCTTTTAAGGTATGTGAAATTTCTCAAACTTTACAAAGGGACCCACAGTGGTTATTCTGTAAGGTCTTCCCTGTCAATGCAGTGTATAAGATTTGGACCCTCCATTTTCTGCAAGTGTTTGACCTTCCCAATTATCACATTTTCCTGCTCTATTCACTGATATAGGATGTTCAGTGGTCTTCAGTTAAGACTTAATTGATGACACTTAAACTTCCTAAATGGGTGAATAGAGCAGGGGGAACAGTGATAATTGGAGACAAAAACAAACTATTGCAGAAATGGGGGGGGGCATGTATTGCATGCAAGATGAGAACATCACTGTAGGTTATTTCTATTGATAAAGTGACTTACATTGCAAACTGCATTGAAACTGCATGCATGTTTATAAGGGAGAGATACTTTCTTAAACAGTATATTTAAAAACAAGAGAGACTCACATACTGTATAATGCCCTGCAGTGCGTCATGGCTTCGTTCTGCTGTGAATACTGCCACTGTTACTGCAGCCTGATTAAATGTTACCTTGCCTGTCAGCAGTATGATGTCACAGAGAGGGTCTTTCAGCCTTTTACGCAGGATTAGGTACGAATGCTCTGAGTGTGCAGAGTTTAAACAAACGTGAGTGTGCGGAAAGCTTTGTAGGCCGTGAAAGACATCTTTCATGAAGGACGTAGCCTCAACTGACTGTCCTGTTCTCCGAGGCACAAGGTAGGCATTGAGGGGGGTGAGGAGGCCTGCTGCTGCCGGAGAAGGCTGTCTTTGTGGGCAGCAGAGTTGGGAGAGCAGGGCTCCCCAGGTTGGCGTCACTGGCCTTCTCTGTCCTGACAGGGGAGTTCAGGAGAAATGTTGTTGCTGAGGTCATGAGAGGGCCTGTTTCCTGTGACATTTCAGAGCAATGAAAACACATCAGTGGCTGTTTGGGTTAGAGAATGGACTATGCACTAAATGTTTTTGGCGGGTATGTTGCTTTTACACATCTGGTTCAAGGACTCCTTGTTTAAAAAAATGGGTAAAAAAAACATTAAAAAGCACAAAAGTATACAATAGCCCTGTCAAAATATATTGTGCTGAAATGTCACATGTCTATCTATCCATCTGTCTATCTCTTGTTTATCTGTAATTAACTTTAACTATGTGTTTTTTTGGGGTGGGTTTAACTTTTTTTTTTAATAGATTTTATTCTTGCTATGGAAAGTTTTCAAAAAAGTTTGTTACCGTATTATTGATATATTGCCTGTAAATCTCCATATCAAAGAAACACAATGCAGTACCCTTTCCTATACTATTTACTGTAGTATACAGTCAGACACTGTAGTGTTTTTGGACTGCACTGTAGTATTTTTAAGTATGGGTCTTTAGTTGGTAGTCTGCATGTGATAATCCTTCCAAGGTTCTAATGGCATTCTCTTGAGATTAAGCACTTACATACTGACAGAAAAATACATACATGCATACATATGTGATTACGCATTGACCCATGCATTACACAGCATTATAAATACAAATAAATAATAAAACAAATTTTGACAGAAGGCTTATATATAAAGATATGTACAGTGTCTACTATATAAAACATACATTTTCAAACTGTATCTTTGCGTTCACTCTGTTAATTGAACTTATTATTGTTAACTTGCATTTGATTCAGGTCTTAAGTATTGTTAGCCTAAGTGTCAAAAAGCACCAAATCCTAAGAACTATTGAGGTTTTTGGTATCATCCTGCTAGTTTTGTTTAATTGATAGTCAGTGAAGGTGTCATGTTTAGCTGTGCTATGCTATTATCCAGGTTGTCTGTGAAACTTAAATGTTACAGTTCTATCACAGGTACACTGGCCTTCTCCTGGGGAGTTAATATCAAAATTTATCTTGAGTGTGCTGATCTTTAAAGTGTGAGAAGGGTAACTTTGGAGGTGCAAGAGCTAGGAGTCTGAGAATGAAGGATGGAGCGGGGACGGGTACGAGCTAGGGCCTGATCACATCCTATTTTCAGTTAACCTTTTGTAGGAGAGGGGCTTTTCACAGGTCAGCCCCCCTCTGCATGTTTACGTTTATTTACAATCTAGTGTTCCAGTTACACTTCTACATTTAAATAAATGTATAGTACCAAAAGTCTACATTAACACGTGCACACAAACAACCTTTCTTCAGTCCTTCCAAAACACTGTGAATGCGTATTGGTTTGTGTGCCAGTGTATCTGTGATCCTGTTAGTCAAAGCTTAAGCATTTCTGGTACAAAAGCATGGGACAGTTGTAGCATGGATTTTTCATGTTCGATTATGAATACTGAAATATCATTTTACTGTTAAATATCTGAAAAAAGTGTTGGAAATATCAATTCAATATAGTATAGGAATAAAATGAATCTCATTACCTCTCTCTGCTGTGCAGTGGGATTTGTTTGATTTGATTTGATCTGTCAATTCATGCACAAGCTTCTTTCATTATCCTAATACAGGGCTCTCCAACCCTGGTCATCTGTGGCTATAGATCTGGAACTCATGTTCATCTTGGCTAATTAAGCCAATACTTGGTTCAATTAAGTAACTGAGAGCTCAGCTGAAGCGAAAGCCAGAAGACCTTGTAGCTTTCGAGGACCAGGGTTGGAGACCCCTGTCCTAATATAGACACATCTGGTGAACATGAATATGGTCATATCGACCTCTGAAGTTTGCACCGTAATTTTGTAACATTTTCCTATTCCTTTGTGTGTTAATTTGCTTTACTACACTTCGCTGTGCTTTTACCTCAGAACACCACAGTAAATGTTTTTATAAGGTGGTTTGCAGTGCACAGGCAGTGGTAAAGTTATTGTAACTGTGCCTGACCTGTTCACAGATGCAATATAAATGAACATGTGGATTACTGGATATAAATATACCAAAAAAAAAATACTTCACACATTAAAACAACCATGGTCTCTTATCCACACAGCATTCCATAAACTGGAAACCATTTCCTGCCCATTAGGCTCATTTGGTTCTGTAATTGGATACCAATTAGCTCCCCCACTGTGGCTAGCTGGAAGAATTGTAATAGCCTGGAGTGATATGAAATGAGGGCTGCGCTGCTGTTCTCGTTCTCTCTCTCTCTCTCTCTCTCTCTCTCTCTCTCTCTCTCTCTCTCTCTCTCTCTCTCTCTCTCTCTCTCTCTCTCTCTCTCTCTCCCTCCTCCGTTTTACATCTCATCCAAAGGTGTGTTTGTGCTTGTATTTAAGAATGTGTGACTCTTAAGAAGGGTGTTCAAGTGTAAATGTGAGCCATGTGCAATGTATATAGTTTGTGTGTGTATGTGAGTGTCGGTGTTTATGGTGCACATCTGCAAGTGTTAATGTATAGTCACACTCATGCAGACACAAAGCACATAGTATTGCATGTGTAGTATTAGCATGTGAAAATGCAAAACTGTGGCACAGATTTACCATGGTACTCATCTCCAGTGGCTTCTGGGAAGAATAATGATATATACATATTGCCAGTGAACTCAAATGACTTCTAACGGAATACCATTGGAATGAAATGGAGTTCAGAAATTGTGTGTAGATTTTCTTGGCATACTGAAAATGCAGTGCAGCCACAAGTCAAATCCTTTGGACCAGTAATGGTATAAAAAGCTTTTTAATTGCATGGATTTGCAAGGTTTAAATATTACATGCAGTATGCTTTTCTTAATTGAGGAAAAGAAATGGCTAATAAAATTAAATACAATAAATAAATGGAACATTGTTTATTTACGCTAGTGCAGGTTTTACAAGGGAGAAAGAGAAAGGCTCTTCATGTTACTTGACACAAAGTAGACGTTAGCAGTGAAAGATGTACCTTAATGAATTACTCTACCAGCTTTGACATTAAGTGCCTCAGTTACCTAATAAGACTATGACCTGAGAAGAAACATATTCAGGTACACCAAGTCAATTTCAGGAGCATCCCAGGGGTCATAAGAGATAAAAGCTGGCGTGCAGATTCAAGCTGTTCTATACCTCTCAATGGTGACATACACAAGTACTTTTCACAGAACACAGCAGCTTATTCTTAAGAACCTAAGGCTAGTCGATGGTATTGGTATAATGATGTTAGGCAGTACATTTCAGCTGGAGTTACCCCAAAGGCAATTGCTAATTTGCTAACATTAGACTTATTAGAGGAACCCTCATGGTTTTCAAAAGAGTTTTTTTTTTTTTTTTTTAACATCTCCTGATGATTTATAATCCAGTTTAATATTTCTTTTCCACTTCTGAACTATTCACTTTGTTTGAATGTATTTCTGAAGTGTACTTGTTGTATGTACAGATGCTCTGTTTCTTTCTTGTTTAGAGAGTGAAGCTGTTTAAGATTAAATTAGTCCAGGGCAGTCAGGTTAACAGCCTTGTTGTTTGTCATTGAATGATAGGGCTTTTCCGTTCACTAGGTAGATATCTTTATAAGGATAGTATCTTAAACACATAGTAGCTCCTCAAGCCGTTGGTAGATAAGTATAACATATCAAATAGACGACAGGCTGTTAGATATGATTTTTATACACTGGTTGACTTAATAAGATTGGAGCAGGCTACCCAGTTCTTGATAACTCACAGTCTGTCTTTGTTATTTTAATGGTAGATGTATGGTAATGCTTCTCTACCACATGAAAACATTTTTTTTATCAGGTTACAGTGATTGTTTTATTAAAAGTTTAATTGTCTAAATAAAAATACAGTTTGTTTTAGAAAAAAGTGTGTGTGTGTTTTTGTTTTTTTTTTTTTTTTTTAATTTTGGATGCAAAACTGTTTGGCTTGGTGCTGTTTAACAAACAGATTATGAGATACGATTGAATAGATAAGATTGCAGATATCCACACACATTTCAGAGCAGCTGGTACAGTAGATGGTGTAGATGATAACCAGCATGCTGTGATGCAGATAGGTGGGCTCAGGCAACATCACGGCACCTCTGCACACCATGTAGGCAAAGGTAAAGCTGGTCCTGGATTTTTGCTACTGAGACCAAAAAAACTTTTTTTAAGACTCTAGTAGATAGTTGGGCATCCAAATCCCCTTATCTCTACGCTCAATCAGTGCAGTCAAGTCTTGTCCCAGGGTCCTAATTAACTCAGTTTTCCACTTCAGACTTCCCCCTTGCTAGGGGAGCTGTGGGAGGTAGGGGAATGGGGCAGCAGTGGCTAACTGACTCCTTGTGTATGCCAGACAGCCAGGGGGCAAGGGGTCAGGCTTCCTGAGGCTAATGCCATTACAGTGACAGAGAGGCATTTGTGTGGCTGTTACTCTGCCTGGGGTTCATGTACTGGTGTGATGGCCCTGGTAACAGACTTAAACACAGACTTCTAAGAGAAATATAGCTCATGTGAGTCCAGTGATGATAAAACATGTGCTTTTATCTTATCTTACTACTGAGAACCTAAGAATTCTGTGGCCAGTGGCCACTAGTTACTATATATCTATCAAATTATGTGTAGTCATTCGCAGAGGTATAGATGGTGAATTTTGTGGCCATTTATGTATGTCTCCCTATGTTTGGGCCTCTCAGCAACATTTTTTTTTATTGTATCGAACAGTGGGGGGTCAGCCTTCCTTCATGTCTTAAATGTAATCGTTAATCAATCTGGCATGTGGTGTCTAGTAGGTAATTCTGTCTGTCAGGAATGGTAGGAGGTGAGGCCCAAGGCTCTTAATGTGCTGCATGTAAAAGGCGTCTATAATTAGATTAAGTGGCTAATTAGTGGACTTTTTATCAATAGTTTTTCGTTTTTCTTAAAACAAAAATACAGATGTTCAAGAACCGTGCAGAAGCCCTCAGTTCCACTAAGATTTTGTTCTAGCTGGACAGAGAATTCAAATCTGTCAGGCAACAACCCTAGATCCTGACAGACTTTTTTTTTTTTTTTTTTTTTTTTTTTGTATAAATGTTAACATGGTGTACCCCAAATTTTAAGACTTCTTTGGTTATTCCAAAACCCTATTTCTGCTTTCCAAAGTGTGGCCCAGGTCCTTGTATTAGGCACAAGGTATAAATAATTGTGTACTAATATTTCTTGCTTAAGTTTGAGTGACGATTTTGCATCCAATATTTGTTTCCCACAGCTTAATGTAGCAATATGTATAACAAGTCAAACAGTTTGAACTTTCCTGTAAATTTTCCACCCTCCATTGTGCTGTGCGCTAGAGGGAAAGTGGGTTGTGGTTGTAACAGTTCAGTAGTGCTTTAAATTGGCATTAGTCACACTGTGAAATTAACATGTTAATACTTGTTGAGAAAGTTTGCTATAATATTATAATTACTTCCAGCATTTAATCACTGGAATACAATAGAGTGACACCGAGCATGACTTCCCATATACTGCATGACATAAATGGATGAGCTCCAGAGAAGCATGACTGTTCATCTTCAATGGTACCAGCCTGAATAATTTGGGCAGGCTTGGATACGGAATCACCTGCCAACCGAACATCCAAAATCTGTCATTGTGACTAAAACACGCTTGCGAAAGGGGAGAGGATAGCTTTAATACATTGCAGGATACATGTCTAGGATTTCATTTGTATAACAGTTTAAAGTGATGTCTTTTTATTACACTAATATTACAACTTTTTATATGTAAAAATCTTAATAGAACAATCACCATCACTAAACTGGTGTTTCTAAACAGGAAAAGTGTGACTTTAGTTTACTTTAATATTTTCTTAAAATCTAAACGTCATTGTCTTGTTGTTTTATGAGTGGTTAAGTCAAATATAGATATTTGTTTTAAATAAATAAATAACCTTATTAAATAACTTTGTTTAAGTAAAGACGTTATGAAGCAATCCTGTGTTGTTTTTCTAAAATGAGATATCTGATCAGTATTCGCAGGCGTTTAAGCTCTGAACTTGAAATACATGTTTTGCTGGCTAACTGATATTAAAAACAAATGTAACGTGACAGACACATGCCTCTGAAATGTTATGTGGTGTTTGTTTCATGTAAAATATAGCTGTAGTTCAGTAGTGTGCATGCATTATTTAAAACATTTTCCTACCTTTCATTAGATTTATCCAAGTGTCATTTTAAATCTTTCTCAGTCATTCAGTAGTTGTGAGACTGGAAAGCATAGGCATTAGCAAAATTTTCCTCGTTTGCATCCTGACAACTTTTTACACTCATAACTTTAAAGTCTGTTTCAAAGTTATTTTCAAAATGGCCTGTCAAGTGCACTGGGTTTAGAGATCTGTCCTCCAAATCACTGCAGGAAGAGCGAAAATAAATAAATAACATAACAACAAGTGCTCTGGCTTTTCTGTTTTGTTATTGCTGTGTTACCGTTTGACAATGTAGGCAGTAATCCTGAGACTATCACTGCACTAGAGCAAAATAGTTTTGAAACAGACTTTAAGTTACAAATGTAAAAGGTTGTCAGGATGTTAACAATGAAAAGAACAATTACAGGTACGTTATTTAAACAGTTGTAGAAGCACGTGGGGATGTGTAACGCTGTATTTTTCGGAACCCGCCACTTGCTCTTTAACTGTCCAGCAAATAAAGCATAGTGCAGTTTGACATTGAGGAAAAGCCCCTCTTCAGTGTTGTACAGTACCTTTAAAGGCTTTTAGAAGTGAAGACGCATTAGTACAATGTACTGAAGCTAATAAAACAGTTTTACTTATGCAAATAGTGATCTTAAGTGGTTGATAAAATGTGATTATAGCACAACTTTTATAGTTGTTTGAGTCGAGGTGGATTAAATTGGTATGTTCTTATATAAAGAAACATTGGAATTCTGTTAAAATATCAATAGAGCAGTTTCAATAGCTGACCACCAAGTGGTGCTGTGTAAAAATCTAATCAGAATCCAAGGCAAATGATACTAGCTGAAAGGGGAAGGGATTTTAGCTACAAATCACATCCCTTTAAATACTCTTGACTAATTCATAAATATGCCCTACTATATTAATTGTTTCAAACAGACCTTTATTTTCTGTGAGTACTGTATTGTGCTTAATTGACATAACACAGGAAGTTACAGTCTGCCAGTCTGTCACAAGGGGGGTGTCTAACAAGTCAATTGTTATCAGTGTTGTATCTTGCTAAACCATAGGCACTGAATCATATGAATATTTAACTATTTTTAAAAAACGGAACGCATTTGGGATAAAGCACCCAGCACAGTCTAACAGAAGCCAATAAGCATGTAGAAACATTTTGTTAATTAACATTGTGCTATACTGTAGGTCTATGAGAGCCAATCAATATACTGGACTTCTGGACCCAAACAACAGAAGCCAGGTAAGGCAACCTAACTAACTGAAATTACTGCAATTTCTGTTGATTTACGAGAGGTGCATTTTAAAAACGAAAACCAAACACTGGCCCGCCGAGCTAAGCTTTAATGTCAGTGTTTAACGTGTGCTTCCATTAGAGCAGGTGTTAACCTCTTAGTCATGAGTGCTTGATTACAGCTCGACAGGTTTGCTTAAAGTCAACACAATCCCCAAAAACTGATATCAAGTGCGGTTCCATTTCTTGCCATCTGCTGTTGTTTCATATTCTGTATAAACCATGAGATATAGAAAGACAGATGGTGTTGTAGCCATCCCCTGTAGGTGTTTTACCATACCTGATTAATATAGCCAGTGTTTGTTTGGAAGAAGGTTCCATTATCAACATTAATAATAGCAGAGTTCATCATTTTCACTAGAGCACACAACATTTCATGAGGGGTGGCAACCTTACGTTGCAAATTGGCCAATCTGCTTTATAAGCACTCTGAATATAATTTTATGAGTAGCAATTGAAATTAAATCTTTGGTTTATTTACAATGTAACAATAACAATAAAACAGACAGGGGTTAGTCTGTGATTCACGTCTTTAAAATGTAATTGCAGACAGTTGCACCAGAATGATTCACTGAGGTAAATGAAAGAGCTTAAAGATCTGCATTAACAAGATGAACTGTTAACAATGAGAATTAGGAAGGTGTGCTCACCGCCGCATACAACAAAATTCAGAGAAGATGAAGCCCCCCCAGCTGACTACCTTTACACAGCATGGGTTATTCTGTTTGGAAAGAGTTAGTCATATACATGTAATTAGTGCTAAAAGCCAGAATTGTCATATACCACACTGTTGTGGCATCCAGGTACTTTGTCTGTTCCTGTGCTGCTGCCTCACTCTTTTAGAGCATGGTACAGAATGCACATTCAAGGCCTGCTCGAAAAAACAAAGTGCCCTGAAATGACCCGCTAACCAGAATTTTGCACAGCTGTGCCTTGTATGGACTCAGACTTGACCACAGTCATGCATGACTTATGAACATATTACAAGGTTGTAATATTCATGGGATGACAAGGCAATTATAGCAGGCATCTATTGTAGGGCTCTAATGCGGCAGGGAGTCCTACTTACGTCAAAGCAGATCATCACGTTATCAAATCGATTGTGTGACTTGATTGTACAACACAGCAAATTAGCCTGCTATTGTATTTATAGTATGTTGCACATGTAGAATTTAGGAAAGAGGAAAGTGTTTGTTCAGGTTTTTTTGTACTTGCGTACAGATACACAGAACACCCTGAAGAGATTTAGGAACTTGGACATGTTATTGACTTTCTATAGGCAGTCTGTTCTCTCCAGTTACACATTGCAGGGTTACAGGCACATCACCAGGGCAAGGGCAGGAGGTCAACAAATTCCTGTTTTTGCATTCATTTAGTAAAATAAGTTTACATTTAAAAGGTGGATTTACATTATATTCTATTCTTCTTCAGTCTGCCAAAGCTGATGAATTATATTGTGTGTTTTAAATATTCAAGCCAAGACATGTATTTTCAATGTGACATGGCGGTATGTAAGTATGTTAACTTGGGTTAATTCAGTTCTTTACATTGTAACATGAGCGTGGAGTCTTTCGATATGAATAGGAAATCACATGTTCGTTCAGACATAATTACATTTAAATTACTGCCAGGTTTCTTCAGCATTACCGTTAAAGTTTGGGTTGCAGATAACTACAATAAAAAAAGAAGAAAACATCATTAGTCTGAAAGCCTTGCTTCCGCCCACTCCCCAGAGGCTTTATTTTTCCTGGCTCGGATTCCGTCTCATTCCAGCGAGGCAGGATCAGCAGGAATTGCACACTAGTGTCAGCCAGCCCGCTCAACTGAAAGTGAGGACTCAAGAGTTGAATGTGTTAATAAAGTTAAAAATGATGAGCACCATAATTTATACAAAGCAAATACTTCAGTTAAGCACTGAGCATGAAAAATACAGTTGGCGGAATGTGGGTGTGGTCGCTTTAGAATGAAACAGAAACATTCTAAAAGAGCCAAAAGATTAGATTTACACTTCATTTTCTTAGTTTTGTTCAACACGTCACATCATCAGCTGTTATGCAGTTCGTTGGCTGTAAAACAGTTAAGATTTCTAAGGGTTTGAAAGAGACAGTGGGTGCACCTCTGCTGTCCAGACTCCAGGTGAAAGTAAGGGATCGTTGTGTCGTCTGTGTTTAAGAAAAGCCAAAAGTCCTTCCAATTTGTAAATGAAATCCAATTCGTGACCTCATGGATATTGACAAGAGCAGACCTTCTATTTTCACAAGTCTTTACAGTGGACAGTCTCATTATTGCCTATTGCATAAACAACAGGGTAAGCCCTTGCTAATCTGTTTGTTGTGTGACACTGTTAGAGCAGCTTTTTGACATTAGTACATGCACAGTGCAGATGATTTAATGCACATCAGCTGGGGAGACTGTAAAAAAAAAAAAAAAAAAAAAAAAAAAAGAGGTGAACTAAGAAAACATCTTTACACCCACCTTAAGCTGATGTTTCAGCTTCAGCTGCTGAGTGCAAATGGAGCTTTAGAAAAGTCTCCACAGGAGCTAATTGAAACTGGGAAAACAAACATATGAGACAAGGCTGGCTGGTGGTATAGCTGCAATAAAATAAAATGAAAAATAAACAAGCAAATGGTCCAGCCAAACATTAGAGGTTGATACACTGAACAATTACGAACAAAGTTTTAATCTAGTTCAACTATTGCTGTTTGTTGAAGAGAGAAAGAAAGAAGAAAGGGACCCCTGAGGAGTGTAAGTGGCAATGTCGCTTAAAAAAGAATAGAGGCCTTACATTTGAATAAATGCTTAATTTATTCTCATTCTTTCCAGCTATTAAATGCTATAAAAATGCATCCATTATAGTAAGTTGGCTGGGGACCATTCTGTAACTGCTGGGGGATTGTTGTGTGAAATCGCCATTTTGTGGTATATAACAGGAAGGGGGCTTATCAGGACTAGAATTTATTCTGACTCTGCTTCCTGCTTTGGGAGAATGGTTCATTGTGTAAAAGGGCAAATTGTAGTCTTACATCATAAGGGTTACAGTTTAAGTTTGAATCCTGACCACAATAACTGCTGAACAGTTGCACATTGCGGTCTTAGCTCTGTTTTTGGGCTGTTTAGCATCATGAACCATTACAAACTCTTTAGTGGCACAACAGTGACAGTCAAATGGCTAACTTCTCTACAAAGAGAAATGGTTTCATTTCTGAATTAAATGTGTACTGTTGTATAAATTGTACTTTTATGGCGCTTCAATTATTAAAACTATTCTCTCTTGTAGGTAAACCAACACGAGGCTTTTATCTGGGCTTGCTGGGCTTGCTTTTTAGACCTATCTAAAACATAATGAAGTTAAAGAAAATTCAAATTGTGGTGATATATAGAACAATGTATGGTGTGCTTCAGTTGGTTTGGTAGGGGTGCTGACATGGCCCTTCTGACTGGTTTGGTTTTTTTTATGTTTTGGCCGTTCATTTTAATATCCTCCTGAATACAGTTTAAATACAAGTGGTTTGAAAGAACACCTGTATAATGTCCATAGCAAATCCCAGCGTGTAGATTTGCTATGTTAGACCACCTGCCTCTGAAGAGTACTTATTGATCTGTATGATCAGTATATTGGATTATTTATTTCTACTCTGTTTGTACTGGGCCTGGGAGAACTTCTTCACAATGTAATGTAAATGAATAATTAATTGGTGAGAATTCAATTTTGCACATTAACACCGTCAACTGTAAAAAGTACTATAAAAAAAAAAAAAAAAAAAAACACAACTCATTTCATAAGTACGGGGTTTGCAGTTTGCAGATACCACTGTGCCTGAATCTCTCTCTTTGTTAGGGTTTCTAAGTGTAATTATTCAAACAAAAACTGCCACCCTTCTTGTGGTTTTGAAAGGGAAATTGTCCTGTTTTCTTTGTTATCCAGTGTCCGGCTGTGACGGTGTGTATTGAAAAGGGTGTGATGGTCCTCAAGGAGGACCATTCTCCTACTGCACCCCACCCCCGCCCCCCATGCTGTGACAGACCCCCCTGGCTCCTCAGGAAGCCCCCCTGAGCATCTCAGATTAGTTGCACTCCTTCCTGCCTTTTTACTGCAAGCCCACATTCTGCTGGCACTGGATATCCTGTACAAGGAGTCTCTGTTTTCTGCTCTCTGACCTCCCAGTAACTCAATCTGGATTCAGTGCATGGCTAATGCAGCTCAAGTCAGATTCCATCTCTTACTGTACAATAACCTTCCAAATCGCATTTGAATTACCAGAAGAATATGTACATTACAGAAACAGTCAATAAATCGGTAATATTAATTTAACAATCTTTTTTCTGTTTTTTTTTTGGTGCATCCTGTGTCACGCTGGATCCTACAACGATGCTGCAGAAGTAACTTTACAAACCAGAGAAGTTTATAATAAACATAAAGTACTTGTTGTATTGCAGGTCTACTGAATGACACACTTCTTTGCATACAGCTGTGGCTAATGGATAATGACTATACAAACAAATTGACAGTGATATTGATCAACAGATAGACATTATGTGCATGTGGTTTAACATAGGGAATATTCATACAAGCCGATTCATATGAGAAGTCATTATAGACAGGTGGACTTTCTTTTTTGGTGGTCCCGTCATGCAATTTTTGCAATGTATAAACATGTAAAATAACAAGCCTTTTGCTATTATCTCAAGTTAAAACTCCAAGTTTGGCTGACACAGATCTGTTGAGTGCCTGTGCATGTCATGTGAATTTACAGCACTAGATTTCTTCCTTTAGGAAGTCCTAAAACATCACAAGTTCGATTTGTGTCCAAGCCTCGAAGCACTGATGGTTGGAAAGAACACATTGTAGCACTTGCTTTCTATGACCTCCAGCCAGAGCTCCCTTGTAAATGTTTACCATGGTCATTTCGCATGGTAATTTAGCAGTTTTTCATGCTTTTCCCAGGTCTACACAAGGCATATTATTATTTAATATAATCATATAATATATAATACAATTCATATATAATGAAGCCTTATCACTGTGTGAACTTTAGATGGAGACATCCATTGGTATTTGTATCTGCATAATTAAGTGTCTTTTGAAGTATGTAAGAAGTTACAGCAAGTGAAGTAACACTATTCTATCGCATGGATCTGATGATGGATTATTTTGAGTTAAAGAACCACGGTATTCACATCTGATCCTGTTTAGATCATTAAACAGCCCCCCCTGTCTTACGTTATGTGTGAATGTATTCGCAATATGCCCTATGCGAGAGATGAGTTATCTGTTTGTTTCCATATCATTGTCTTCAGAGTTTGTTTGGAAATCCTTTTCAGGATGTTTTTTGTCTTAAATGGCCAAGGAAGAGCTGAGATTCTAGGCTGAGCCCACCTAACAAGCTTTCCAAACAAGCTCTGGTATTTAAACAGCTCTTGTATTTAAAGAAATGGGATTTGGAGCGTCGTTGAACTTGTGCCAAAGAATTCCAGAACACAAGCAAATCGCCTTGAGGAGGAACGAAGAGCAACGACGTGCTTGACACATTCTGCAGATTGAAGACCCAAATTAAAAAGCTGTAAAAGTCAGAAGAAACATGTTGTATGTAACATAGAAGTCAGCGTTAAGCCAATGGCAGTGCTGCAGGGCTGGAGTCCTGGTTGAGTGGTTTGTGTTTTTACAGTTACAAGCTGGCACACAGCAAGCAGAGCAGACTGCTTGTGCTGTTCAGCAGGGAGGATAAGCCAGGGTGACAACTGAAGAGGCAGGAGCCGTTCACTGCGCTGTCATCCAGTAGGAAAGGGTCAAACTTTTAGTGAACTTTTTTTACACTGCAGTATTAAGAACCTCTTTGTGGAGGTAAGAAATGTATAATTTGCAAATACCTCGTATAACAAATCCACTAGAAAACAGTGTTGCAGGGGGACAAGTTACTGGTTACACTTTGGTGTACCAGCTGAACTTAGAGATAAGATATATTTCTAAGAGCTCCATTGAGACCACTATTCTTTAAAACATTTAAAAAGTCACCAGGGTATGATGACATATAAAAAGCTTATAAACATCATTAGGTAAGACAACCGTGATATTTCATAACCAAACCAAATTGCTCTTTAAGTCACAACATAAAATGTAATTCACCCAGAAATGAAAGAAAATGTGTTTTTATATTTTAAATGTATTTTTTTTTTTTTTTTTGGTGAATTAAGTCCTGAATAAGAATAAAATAATACAAATGTTCATTATCGGATAATAGTTTTTAAATTCTGTATTTAAATCTTATTTTTGGACTGAAAAAAAAACATGACACTGGGAAACAAGAAAAATCAATGTTTTGATGCAGTTTGTGGCTGTAGTTGATTACAAGACCGTGATTTAGATTACAAGAGTTTGCCTCTGTTGTCTATAATTTGGGAACCTGTGGTGACCTTGTCTCAGTTCCAGCTGCATTGTGCTCACTCGGGCATGGCTCACAAGTTCAGTCAGGCCCTTCCTGACACAGAGAGAGGGGAGAGGGGCTGGAATAAAGTATTTCAGGACCTGCATCTGAGAGCGGAGGGGGCAATCCCAGCTTCCAATCGCATGGCTCACACACAACATCCCAGTGTGGGGAACTCCACATATAAAACATGCAACAATGGGGGGAGAGTGGAGCCTAAAAACATTTAGAAAGTCTGGTTTAGTGGTAAAACTAGTGGGTTTACAATTACAGTCTGGGTCAGTGTTTGAACAAGGACCCAATATTCATTATAAAACTGCTCTACATTCCAGTGCATTAAAAAAACTGCACTTTCAAACAGCACTCTGCTTATTCAATCCCTCACTCTCATTGTAGAGCAAGTTGTAAACTGTAGTAACAACATTTACAAAAGATTAGTAATGTCTGAAAGATGGAGGTGAAAAACATTTCAACACAGCAGGACAGTAGCCTGTTACCCAACCATTTTCAGCTACTGACTCTTAATCAGTGGGTCTTATATACTTTTCTTTGTTAAAATGCAAAATCCCATTTTGTTTATTTTTTATAAAATGATTCTCCTTCATTCAGTGTATTGTTTTTTTTTTCATATACAGGTAGTCTATATAAAACAACCGTATGATACGCTTTGTTAAAATATGCAAGTGGCATGGTGGTGTCATTCTAATTGAATGTTAACGTGTGTGAATTAAAATTATGTTTTTAAGTTTTTAAGTTAAAAAAGTTTACTTTTTAAGTTGTATCCGGTAAGAATTGTAGTGCCAGAAACCGCTTTTGATGAGAATACTGAGAATTTCTGTCAGTAAATTGTTGTTCATGCATAAGAAGAATCTATGACAAAAGAAGATGTTTAAGGAATCTTAAGGGATCTGTGCAAGCCACTGCTGTTCAGAGTGAAACAAGGTTGCGTGGGAACGAATCAATGCAGAACTTCAAATCTGGGACGCTCCTCCTAGTTTGGGTGGTTGGGAAGGTCCAGCTTTGAGAGGGAAGGAGGTGTGGATGAATGATGGTGATGCATAAATAATACAGACATACACCCTTTCCAAATCAAAATAAACTAAGGAGGAAGTAGATGCAATGATAGCTCATCAAAAGCATGGGAACGAAGTAGTTATTCAGGTGTGTCACTATTACAAATTAAAACTTTTTAATCAATATTAATCAAGTGTGAGAATATAATCAAACATTATCATTATTATTATTATTATTATTATTATTATTATTATTACATGCATGTAAATAAACTCAAAATAATATGCAACAATTCCCTTGAGTTCGTTGATGTGTAGTACTTGCTCAGTGGACAGACAGACAGACATATATACAGACAGACTGCTTCATCCCCCAGTGCTGGCAGTTATTTGTTTTTAACAAGCACTAATTTCTTTCTGTTTATTTTTA
Organism: Polyodon spathula; assembly: GCF_017654505.1. Classification (NCBI taxonomy): domain Eukaryota; kingdom Metazoa; phylum Chordata; class Actinopteri; order Acipenseriformes; family Polyodontidae; genus Polyodon; species Polyodon spathula. The sequence goes on along the minus strand of NC_054556.1, from coordinate 9,375,646 downwards.
TTTTATTTTATAGTAGCTGGGAAAACAGCCAACACTTAGACATAAAAAGGCAATAAATTTTAAAGCTCAAGACTATTAAAGCGTATACAAACATGTTATCTACAGATCAAATATATTTGATCTCAGAATTGGCAAGGTTTAAATTAAAAAAATAAATACAATAAAATAAAAGTAATACAAAGTTAATATCCATCTGCAGCAACATGAATGAAAAAAGCAGGGGGGGCTCCCCATCTGTAAAGATGTATAATCATCAGATGGGTTCTGTCATAAAGGGGCATTGCTAACCAAAGAATCTTTAATAAAGTAGACCTGACATCAATACTAATAGCCTGGCATGTTAGACAACCCCCTACACACACACACACACACACACACACACAAATTGCACATCAGCAGATAGAAGCTCTTCATTGAAAAAATCACTCAATAAAAGAACGTCATCACACTGAAGCATGCACTGAACAGAGTAAATGGGCTAGTTGGCTAGGACTTGAGGGCACACATGGAAGTTAAAGTTCAGAACAGAAGGTGGAACGCTCTTTTGACACCCTTGAGAATTATGATGGCTATACTTCAACATGTATCAGGCAGCATCAGGATATGGCTTACCTTGTGAGGGTAATTCAAGAAACAATTGTGATCTCTGTTTCAATGCAATACAAATATTTAAATGACACATTTGCTGTATATATCCTGTATTTACTAACGCAATATGGCCCTAGACATGCCTTCAACCTACACGGTTAGAGCACAGGCCGTGCATGGGTGATAATAGTTAAACAGTTCTTGGTCTGACAGCTCGGACAGGTTTGGTACTGCATGGAGTGGTATGACACATGCACCTTCAGTTCTAGGACTATGATCACAGGAGTTGAATAACTGCAATAAAGATGACAAGTTCTGGCACCAATTGCTTCAATTCTTAGGAAGGTTCGAAGGTGAGTTGAATGGCACAACATTCCAACAGCACTGGACTTCCGTTTGATCCAAGGATGAAGTTTTTTAAACAAGCCTTGTCTGGCTAGAACAGTATCAAATAGCAGTGTCAGATTCTTTGTTTTATCTCTCACCCCAGGTCTCAGAGCTGGAGTATACTCTTTGGCATCATTTCCCCATCCAGGGCTTTAAGCCTGATGGAGAGGAGATGACTGTAACTGACCTCCTGGATCACTTCAAGGTAACTCCACCACCTGACTTCTTGAGCAGCTTTCTCATGCGGAAAAATAATGTTTTATCATTTCAAACAGCTAGGCCACAGCCTCCTATTCCTCTCCATTGGTCACTAGGCCTTGCTGCATTTTGTTCCATGGAATTAACCACAACACACATGTGTTTACTCTTATGCTTCAGTGTATAGCGCAGCACTAATATGCTTCCCCACAATCTTTTCAGAAGCAAGCAGTATTTAGTAAACATGGCAAATAGTAATTATGCAGAAACAGCAATAGAAAACCATAGAGAAAACAGATAATAGATTATTCACTCAACACAGTTTAGTGTAACAAAAATACCTTCACTCAACACCTAAGCCCAGTTAAATGGTCCTGGTTTTGGGTATGCCCCTATATTTTTTAACTATTTCATATAAAAAAACTGAGACAGTTAAATTAGTGTAGTCTTTTTAATCTGTCCTGTTTCCTGAAACGAAACTTATAGAGGGTTCCTGGTGATTTATTTAATTCAATGAAACTGCATGGCCCAATGTGTGAAGAGAAGTTTTGCTGAAGGGCTGAGATATGGTTATGTGTAGTCACTATACCTGCTCAGAGATTAGAGGTGAGGCACAGCGCGTCCGTACAAGTTCAGTATTGCTCTATTCATCTGCTTTCAATTAGAGAGAAGAGATGCAGAGGCTTTCTACTTGTGCCAGGCCTTTTATTTGCAATTAACACCAGATCATCTTTAATCATGTCTGCTTGTTCTTTTCTGTGTATCACAAAAAATAGTTTAAAAGAACCCCCTTTGATTAAAATAATCTTTCTTGCTAATACTTTACATATTATGCTTTTGTAATAAGTTCATATGTTCAGTTGACCCGATCTTGAAAAGTATAGGAGAGTTAATTCCAGATTACCTTAATATAAAGCTGCAGTTTATTACAATGTTCAGCAATACATAAAATATGATTCCTTGGTGAATGTTTATTAAATGCTTTGGGTGTTCTTGCTTTGGTGGGAAATTAAAAACTATATAATGTTGACCTACCAGTTTGTTTACATTACATATAGTTTTAGCTGTAGGCACACAAGCTTCCTTCCTGCTTGAAGCTCACTGACAGCTGTCACTCTGTGAACTAAACTGCCACCCCCTGCTTTTGGGTTATGAATGTAGAAGTATGTTCTTATTTTCAGGTTAGATTTTGAATTTTAAAAAAGTGTTTAATTGTACTTTCATTCTAAACTTTCAATAAGGTTAAAATGGAGTCCTTTTCTTAATCGTAACAAATGTCAAACGCTTTGCTTAAGAAAGTACCTTTGCTTTATTGTAGCTACACAACCTTAATAAAAGAATCAATCAATTACTTTAATGACTACTTTTGTTTTACACCATTTTGAGATGAAATCAGGTTTAACACAATTTTTTCACAACCCCTTGATATATGTAAGCTTTGTTTTAAACTATTTAAAATTACGTATTAAAAGACCTAAAATAAGTGTCTTAGATTAATGAATTGGAACCTTTATTGACTGTGTTACTTCTTTCTGAATAATTACACTAGAACCAATGTTTTTTTTTTTTTTATATATATATATATATATATATATATATATATATATATATATACACACACATACACACACACACACACACACACACACACACACACACACACACACACTAATTGAACTTGTGAGCTTTTTCTGAACCTTAAGAAATTTGATTCAGGCAGCTTGAAGGTTGAAAGAGATAACAAAAGTTTAAAAGACTGCCATTGACAGTCTCTATAGGCTCCTGTAATGCTTTTGTCAGATTGCGGGTTTTACAGAAGCATTTGGGACAAGTCTCTACACGTGCTACCAGCATCTCGGCTACCAGCATTTCTGTAATTTGACCCCCTTTACCATAGCAAACCAGGAGCTTTCTAAGTGTCGCTCCTGAAAACTGCCCCAGGTATAAGACGACCATCCATTGCACCATCACTGGGAACACTGGGCCTCTGAGATTGTTTGTTTATTGAAATATACCCCTGTTTATCTGTGTTGAGATGGCAATGGTTGCATTTTGTAGATCTTGCACCTCCACATGAACAAAAATAACAAAAAGTCAGACTCATTTTGTATGTTTCTCTCCCAGATCACACACAGCCTGAAGATAACCCAAACTGTTTTATGGAGAGTCTGTGCATCTGAGAAGAAACGCACTAAGAGGCTGAAACAAAGGTACTCAACAGTCCATTGGCACCCTACAAACAATGACTAGATGTTAATATACATCTTGTTCTCTCAATAAGCTTTAATTCTAGATGATTGTAACAGGTAACCATGTGTGAAAGCCCTCCTCTGCTGAGTGATTGTTACAAGCTTGGGTGTGTCTAAACCTGGAATTGTTCAATCTGCTATGCAATGGAAATCCTATTTCCAACCAACATACCTTCCACTCTGCGACCCAGCACTCACTGAACTATTCATTACCTCCAGAGCTCATTTATCATAGTCGCACTGCAGCCTAGCTTCCACAAACCTGTCTATAGCCTCATTTACACAATCGTGGAAGACAAACACGAAAAATCTCTGGGTGACGCATTATACCTTCATTTGTGTCATCCTTAATTATCCTTTAAGTCACCCTGTGAAAACTATCAATTACTATCTTACTTCAGTTAACGAGCTGTTTGTTTGTTCGGGGGGTCCCAGTGGGTCTCGTTCAGCAGCTCTCAACAAAGAAGATCTTCTCGGCCTGACCGCTCGCTCCCCTCTCTCGCTGCAAAAACAACCGTCATTCTGAAGAGACGATTGACTCCCAAAACCTGGCTGTAAATCTCACGTTGAATTTCCTGAACTTGTGTTTGTGTCAACATTGACATTTGAAGTTGCTGTATAATGGGTGTCCATTTACTGCATTCTTCCACTGTTCAGCCTTCTGTGCACTCTACTAGAAAGTACTCTTTTTTTTTTCCACGTCCTGGCTTGTTTACATTCTCCAAAGGTGGCTTTAGTTGCAGGTTAATATCTGGTGGCCTTGGGGAAAAATGAAGTAATGTAGTGCTGTATGTTATGACTGTTGAGAATTGGTGACTTTGCAGCCTTACAAATTGAAGGAAAATAAGTTTGTAAATGAGAACCATTACCTCAGATAAAATATTTAAAATGAGTTTTTTTGGGGGGGGGGGGGGAACGACCGCCCCCATTTTGACATGCTGTAGCAGTAATGCAACATAATAATGTGTTTAGCTCTCCCTTTTTTGTGGGTTGCATTTTTCTTTGGTTTTAAACTTTGAAATCTAAAACTGAAGCAAGCCTCAGCACAACTCAGAGAGCACGTGTGAGTTGTAAACAGTAATAGAATGATACAAGCAGTCATACACACCTATTTTCTAACAAAAACAAATAATATGAATATTTAATCTATGCAGATTGTTTACCACTGTACCTGGTTTGTTTTTAAATAACATATGGCTCTATCGTGAACTGAGCGCAAAGTTTGTGAAGGGAACACTAGCAAGAAACCACTCAGCTGGTCCTTCCTGACACTTACAGTTGGGGCAGTGTAGTTTATTTATTCACATACTTTAGGCAAAGCACTGAGTAAGAACTGGTGACACACTGTTTCGTAACATTATGGACTAATGAATTTTGTTGTCAACTAACCTAACAAGTCTTTGCACTGGGGGAGCAAAATGATTTTTATTGAGTTTTTACTGAGTTTATTCAGCTGAACTGCAGTACATTTGAGCCATTTGACCTTTCCATGATGCCGTTTTGTTATCAAACTTTTCAATGGCATTTTAATAAGTTAGGAAAGTTGTTACGGCATTATGATAATTTTATTTGAGATAGTTGATGTAATGATGACATGATGGTGGCAGGTTGAAATAATACAAGGTGGGGTTTGGGACTTTTATACACTGCAGTTTCAACTCAACTGAGAGACTGTATTGAGACGTATACAACACAATATTTAAAACGGCTGTCCGTAATACTGTAAACATGGTTCAGTTGTTCTAGATGTGGGTCCCCAAATGGTTCTCCTTGTAAAAGCATGGCCGTGTGGTGTGCAGAGTGAGTCATAGAGTCAGGGGAGCACAGGTTCAAGTCCTGGCTATGCGTCACATAGGCTCTGACACTCCCAGAGGTTAGGAAGGCAAAACCAGCAGGGACTGTTTCTCCTCGTCGTGCTACAGAGTGCCCTACTGTCCAGGCTCCTGGTGAGGACTCCTGTAGGGCTGGTCTTTGTCCTCCAGAGGCCAGTAGCTCGCTGTCATCTGCTCTCGAGTTCCTGGGTATAAAAGAGGAAGCTGGTTTGGTTATGGGATCGGAGGACGCCCACTGAACCTTCAGTTCTCCTGAGGTGTTTGGATGTGAATTGCTAGTGAGGGAACATGATTGGACATTCTAAATTGGGAGCAAAAGGGGGGGGTAAAATAATCGAGTGTATACATTTCTCAGTAATTCAGCAAATTATGAGTTTAGGTTACAGAATGCAGAGTCAGTTTCAGGTTATAAAAACAATGAATATAATACAATATAATATATAGTCTTGTAATAGCTGGCTTGGGGTGAATTTCAAGACAGTGATATAAATAGGGGGTTTTGGATGAAGTGCCATATGAGATAACTCATTAAAGCGCATCTTAGCAATAATAAAGTCATCTAAACAACAACATTGGATTACAGCCATGCAAGGTAGCTCCTATGCTTCTGATACACTGGTTTAAAATGTTTTATTATCAGAAAGTCCTTTAAAGGTCATTTAGATTGCTGATCTTGTGTCAGCGCATTGCTGCCTTGCATAAGGCAAAGGGCTACACCTCAGAGTGTTAGTCCCACTCATATTTTGCCAGTGCGAGAATAGACAGGTGTTCTTTCAAACTTGGTTGTCTATTTACTTATGTCAAGTCTCTGTATATTTCCATTCTTTGCTCACTCTGTTTGCATGAAGCTTTGGCACTTATGGATTTGCACGGTCTGTTGATGTGCTATGCGTCTGGCTCTGAGAAGAGACCCTCACCTTTCACTGAGGCAAAAAGGCATCAGCCTCCACTGCAATCGATCATCCACCTTCATCTCTGTGCTGTACCTGCATTGTGTACAGAGCATTAGACAGAGGGGTCCCTTACTTATGATGAAGTGAGCAGGGAGGAGTTGGAGTGCGTGAGGTAGGGAAGCAGCATTGTTGGATAAACATCCTATGCCTCCCCTCCCCCTCCATTTCCCCTCCTGTTTTCTTTTTCTCCCTCTTCCACCAAACAACACATTTCTTCCGGGTTTTAAATATACACAGGGACCACACTACAACCAACTGACAGGGAACAAAGGCTTAAGATCATTTTGAAAAATGCATTTTAACAGCAACACCCTGAGTGTTGAAAGGGGAAAGGGTGTTCAAATAAATTCTCAGTATGTATTGTATGTAGCAAACATTCCATAGCTCGTCTCCATAATCTTTAGCTACCAATACAACTGCCTTATTCCAGCTCCCTTCCAAAAACCAATGCCATCTCTTCATTGATAACAGCTAGGTGAAATATTCTGGCCAAACAATTACCATTCTGTGAGTGGTTTAGGAGTGGAAAGTTCCTTTCAGGAACCCAGGGAGGTATAAGGTAAGGACTCTTATATAGTTAAGACTCCCAAGTGGACTGGAAACATATACACAGTCTGGACACTGTTGGAAACAAGTTGCCAAAACTCAAGGGTGATGCAAAACCTTTGGCCATAGCTGTAATTTAAAAAAATGTATATCTTAAAAAATGAATTTGGCTGTGTCACATTAATAATTCCTGGCTCTTATTAATCATGTTTAGCTGTGTTGTACTGCTTTTTCTGCTGCTGTAATATGCCTGCTGCTACTTGTTAACATGTAAATAGATTGCTGAATAATTGGACACCCTACACAAACCCAGATGTGAATGTATGTCCCTACAGCTTAAAATGCCCTTAGGTTATGGAGACAAACTGGACTGCCAACAAGATATGCTAAATCATGCAAGAGTAGAAACATTTTTAATATAAGATTGAAAAGGATTATTGGACACTGCGATTTTCAGGAACAAAGTTACAGGTGTTTTGCTGTGTGGATAGTTATTCTCCTGTGACAATACTGGTACATAAAAACAGCCATCACTACTGGCACTGAAATAAAACAAATTCTGTGTGAGATATGAGACGTGTTTGCTTTAATCCAGATGTGTCATCGCAAGAGTCCTTTCTTCCTTCATGCTTGTGTGGATATATTTCTGAAACAGATAAAATGGGGTTTTGAAAAATAGAAAAAGCTGTATCTTTGTATTTGTGGTGTGAAGTTAATAACCGGATTAAACCATATTAGGACATTCATGAAGTTTTTAACTCGGTGTTCTGGGTTATAAATCGGAGAAAACTGGTTGCCAGCTATGCATAGCTGTTGCAGCATCCCCCAGAGAAATGATGGAATATCTAAATACAAACATGCTGTTCTCTTTGAATGCTCCATACTGCAGCTCACTTTCATTTGTTTTCTTTAATAAAGATTTTATATTCTTACATTTATATTCTCGTTTTTTTGAAATGCAAAATGCAGATACAGTAAACTCTCATCATGACCAGCTCCTTCTAAAGACTAGCCCACTTGAAGGCCTTTCAGAGAGAGTTCTGTATAAAACACATTTGTAACCCTGAGAACTAACCCTGTAAAATCACAGACAAATCACTCTTCTAAACAGGGTCATGTCCCTACTGGTTCAGATTGGCTTCCTGTTATGTATTCTGAAACCATTCTCTTACAAAATGATAGTTTCATACTTTGAGACTATCAATCTTTTCTATCTCAAGGATAATTTTTCCTCAAAGGATTAGAAGCTGCATGCACACAGTGGGCATGGTTACTGTCTGATTGTTTTACCTCTGTTTTTGCTTGAAGGTTTAGCTCACACTTTTTGATCAATGTGGATATGATGGAAAGCTGCCTGTCATTGGTGTTCCTAACATGACATCTTTGAACATGCTTATTTAAAGGCCAGATATGTGATTTTTTTTTTTTCAATATTGTGAAAAATGTACAGAAACCATCCCATCATTATCCATATCGCTGTCTTTAATTAGCTTCATAATTAAAATAAAAAAATAAAAAAAAACATCAAATTGAATTTTTAAGCTATTGTTAATATAAGTAAACCTTAGAGAGGACAGAAACAGATTTTTTGTAAAACTGTGGCATTTATTTTTCAAGAAAAATATAACATTTTGAATATGAAATATAAACCATCAAAATAATACAAAATACAAAAGGAGAGAATAGTTTGTAGGTTTGATTTTGGCTGGTTAAATATAACCAATGATGTCGTTGCAGATGATCGGTTGCCGGCTCCCAGTTTTCATGAGTTCGGTGAATTGGTAAAAGCCTGTTCCCATTTCGTGGAGCCCTGTGTGTGACTGGTGGAAGAAGGGAGCTCGGACCTGGAAGCTGGTTGGACAGGAGAGGCGCTTGGGAGCTCCCGCTCTGTTAGCTTGGTTACCCACAACTGATTTCCCCCGGTCGTCCCCATTCCGTGACATGCCAGCCAGCTTGCGGCGCATGTTGAGCATAAAGTCTTTGGCCAAGCGACGTCCTGAATTGGGCTTCAGTTCAGCCGCTTCTGGACAGTCAGGGAGGTCCATCCAGTTCTCAATGAGGTCAGCAAAGCTGTTGTCACCCAGGACTAGAGGTTGGCGGTTACGTCCCCTTGTGAGCAAAGAGGTAGTCCAATCCTCAGGGTCGTTGGACTCAAAGGAGGTCCAACGCTCCAAGCAAGCGTCCGAGGTGGATTTGGGCCTCACTCGACCACTTGGAGCTCGGTTGGTACGCAGACAAGCCCCAGAAGACACCCTGATGTTTCTGCTCCTTCTAAGAACAACTGGATCATCTTGCCAGGACGCCTCTGAGTAACCCGAGTCAAACTCCAGACTCTTCTCACTGCTGGGGGAGCCCACACCCAATCGGACGCTGCCATCTTCCTCCTGCGTCGTTGCCAAGCAAAAGGCTGAGTCGTAGGTGCCCGTTTCGGAGATGTCAGAGTTGCGGAGCCGAGCAAGGCGCTCCCTCTGCAGCACCCTCTTCTGACAGCCTCGGGCATTCGCAGACAGGGGGCTGGGGTTGACGGCGGCCCTAAACCCCTGTTTCATCTGCTTCAGGTCCTGCAGAGTCTTCATCACGCACTGCATCTGCTCCCTGAGGCAGTCCCCAGACTCACGCACACACAGCTGAGGAGAAAAGAGAAAGAGATCACAGTTAATCACAGCTGTCTTCCAGTAATACATTGAGAAACATGTCAAATTTAAATTACCCTTTAAAAAAGTAGTAGCTCAGTATTCAACAAGTTGCATCAATTTAAAAATCCCATGAAAAATCAAAGGGAACAAGAGGCATCTCAAAGGGGGGCGTGAGTTAGACACAATGTTTTGTTTATTTCATATCACTAAATTATATTTAAATGGCATGGGGGGGTTGAAAAGACTGGGGCTCAAATTCCATTTGTTCTAAAACGGAAGGCTCTCCTCCCTCTCTCCCTCCCTCTCTGTCTCTCAACAAGGCAATATTTCCTGAAGCTGCTGCAGTTGTGATCACGTGCCAACCTCTCAAAACATGATTGAGTCTCGCAGGATGAAAATAGATGCATGGATTCAAAGGTTACTATTCCTTATCCTGTTTGTGCTGGACTTAATAGAAATGTGCTTTGTATAATAAGCGTTCGACAAGAACTTTATATTCCACATCTGAAGTTTGGAATCCTATTTCTTAAAAGCAATTCTAGAACTCACTTAAACAATTACGTGTGCAGGTTCCACAACTTGAAACATCTATGTGCATGGACCCCAACACTGATCTTCAGCCCTGATCCCCAATCCATAAAATGTGTTGTAAAACAAGGACTTCAATGAATAGATAAAGATAACAATAGATTAGTATCTGGGATAGCTGAAGAACATGATCAGTGACATGATCAGTGACAGCTTTGATGTATGCCGGCCATAGCCAATAGGTAAATGGTGGCAGAGGCCTGCAGCACTGTAGGGGTTAAAAACAAGGGGTAGGTTTCTGGAAGTTCTAAAACAGATATGTTTTTGTTTGTTGGAGTAACGGCTGAACCACAATTATAAACCTCTCTTGTGCTCCCGAGACAGGCAGAGACTTGCAGGCAGAAGCAATAGCTATTTGGAGATTTCAGTTCTGCCAGAGATGAAAAAACAGACAGGACTGGCAGAGTTCACAAAAGCTGCCTTGCCAATTATGGGACACGTGTACCTGATCTCTCAGCTCTGACTTCCACACCTCTAAACGAGCCATACTTTTTAGAAGTAAGCCCACAGAAATTCCAAAATACCATTAAAATATCCCTGGTTTATTTCAGGCTCCCCCGCCCTGGTACATAGCAGAGCTGTAATTTAGCCTTGACTTTAAAGAACAAAAAATAAAACTGTAATAAACGTTATTCAGTTTACATGGTTAGAAATGGGAGTGAAACAGGCTCTCTGTTTCTTTTCGAAGTAGATGACAAGATCATGAGCAGTCATTTCCTTGACGGTCAAATTAGCCTTCAAGCAGTTGGGAGACTGAGCATCTAATGAAGCAGTTAGGAGTTAGTGTTGTTTCTCCTGCCAAGACTTTTTGACTGATTCTCCCTCTAGGACACAAATATGTACAAAACAATTTATACTGGCTGCAGAACAGTTATGTGGGGTATTTGTGTGTATAAATGTTAGGAACATAGTGTAAGCAGAAATGTCTTTTTATACAGCAAGACAACAGATTTTTATTTTTGTAATATGTGCTATGTGAAATAGTCTCAACAGTATAGTGGCAAGCTGTTTAAAATGGTTTACTCTGCACTCAAACAGCAGGGGTAGTTAAAACACCTCCTTCTTTTTCAGAAAATATAATTACAGTGCACTCCGTTTATAAGAATTACTGATATAAGAATCAACCGCATATAGTGATCAAGACCACTGGGACAAAATCATTCCTATACTAACCACTGTAAGAATCAAACAATCCGCTTATAAGAATCATTTCGGGGCAAGCTGACTGCATGTAATATGTTTTTGAATTTTAATTTGATCACAACTTGCGTGATTAGGCATGTACTCTGCATGTATACAGTAGAATTCCCTGGTCCGAAGAGACCCACAGTAGACATGGTGAAAATTAGTTTTAATAAAGTGAATAAACATTCATTAATACATACTGAGCACAGCACTGTTATTGTGTGATATGCATGTAGAGGGAGTGGGACTGCGTAGCAGTGCGGTGGGGGGGGGGCTGTTACGATGCTTTGCATCTCCGCTTAGTGAAAAAAGCAAGCCACAGATGCTGAAATGGAGTGGTAGTCCTGACAATAAAAAAACTGTACTGTAACTGTACTGGCCATTACATGTAACACCTCACGAGACAATTGCTTCTCAAGTATACTGTAGTAAAATAGGATTCTGCAGCCTTGAGTAAACATAATCGTGATCATATAACAAGCTGTTTACCACCGAGGACTTGATTTGATGTTTTGATGTGTTTTGACTTGATTTGATGATTTGATGTGATTGAGCACCATTTGACATTTGTATACTGTATTTAAACTGCTGATGCGAGGAGGCACGCTTTTACTAATTGTAATCATATCAGTTCACTTAAGAATCAATCGCTTATAAGAATCAAATAATCCGGGACGGATGTGATTCATATAAACGGAGTGCACTGTATTTTCAACATTGCAGACTAGTAACCTCAAACAAAAAAATGTTATCATCTGTTCACAGAATAAATTGCTACGTGTGTAGGGTAGTTGGTTGCATTCTAAAAGTGTGGTTATGCGTGGATTCAAATTCCACATTAGTCTGTATAGATGTTACAATATACTGTAATCAAGTTGTGAATACTTGAACTAGTACTGCATTGCTATTTTATTACAACTGTGGAAAATGCAGCTATTTGGCTCCAAATTGGTCCCTAAGAGACAGAAGGGAGTGAGAGGAGGGAGAGAGAAACGATTTGTTAAAACCCCTAGGCGCTCTGATTTCAGACTGGTGTCAGCGTTGAAAGTCAGGATACAGCCGTGTGCTCCCAGGTTCCAGAAATGCATTATTGTCCCTTTTATAATGACAGCTCAAATATGTCAGCATGGGTTAAGAATGCTTAAGCAGCAAGAGGGTTTTGGATCCCAGTGTGGAAAACTTGCAGGCAAACTGAGCTGTGCTTTTAGAGACATCTTGAAATATTTAGAGTTGCCTCATGCTTCCAATTTCTTTCATAGGATAACCAGTTAATACCCAGAGTGTGTGAAAACAATATGACTTCTTCTGTTAAGCACAGTCAAAGTGGTACTAGCACACATACATACACACAGGCACACAAAACTGCAATATCTGAAACCCTGCCCACAGAATAATGAATACACATAACAAAAGGATCACCAGGAACCAGAATCTGGACTGGTGAGGAACAGTTGAATTATTTCTGGCGGTTAGGATAAAGATCCAGGAACTTGGTGCGAGGATGGTGTTTCTGTGGCCACCACCACTATAGATGTAGGTCTTTAGCCTATCAGAACTCATTATGCAAATACAATTGTTTACCCCCCCCCTCCCCACCCCCCCTCTGAACTGTAGTGTCCCCCTGTTGTATAGAATTCACTGACTTGTCTAACACCTGGAACTGGGCACATTCCAAAGAGAAGCCACATTTATTGTCCCATCCATCTCCTCTGTACATTTCCAATTCTTATTAGCTGAACTGAACTGAACCCCTTTTAATAACATGCATACTGCCAATGTAAAACAAGTTCAAAGCTCCTAATCCCCCACCCCCTTCCACCACTCACATACATATTGATATAAGGCCAATTACCCACCAAGACCAATTCAGCTAATTCTGACCAAACAAATGAATTCAAGCCAAATATAAACAAAAAAAGGCGCCATAACTGATAGTGATAGTAATAAAACGATATAGATTATGTGCCAAAAGCTGAAATAGGTTATCCAAACTGAAATAGGTTGTTTAAACTGATGCCAAGTCTCTGTGCAAGCGTTTGCACAGCGCAGGGTAAACTACCTTTCAGTAAATTTGGAACACCCCAAAAACGCAAAACACAATTGTTTTCGTATGAGCTAATATCAGTATTATTCAAGTCTGTATGGATACCAGCATCAGACGGGACTTGTTCAATTTCTAATTGTTATTTTTGGGGTTTTCCACTGGGTGTATCTTTATAGACACCAGCAACAAAAGTCACCATTTGGTTGCGCTTAACAAACACATGGTCTATACAAAAACATCTAGACTGCCAATATTTACAAGCACATATATCGAACAGTGGTAGGTAAATAAAGTCAACGAACAGACAAATGTCTTGCCGTGGAACTTGAGAATAAGTTGTTCTCATACGAACAAATAAAAGCATTTTAATCGTTATGCCAAAAAAAACTTGTTTCAGACAATACTGTAAACGTACACAAAGTTTTAATGAATCTGTTTTGGTCATACTTTCGCTTTGCTAAAACATAAAATTATTTGTTCAATAAAAATAAAATATATATATATAAAACAAACTTACCATCTCTTTTCTCAGTTTGCTGATGTCAAAATCCAATTTGTTTTATATCCTGTTTTTTTTGCCTGGTCAGTAATAAACGACTGTTATCGTCAATAGGATTATTTGTGTTGACACACACATATATATATATATATATATATATATATATATATATATATATATATATATATATATATATATATATGTATATATATACTATATATATATATATATATATATATATATATATATATATATATAATTTAATTAATAATATTAATAACGTAAAAATATTAATAATATTAATAACGTAAAAAAAACACAACAGCTGCTTACATTAGAATGACTTCTTGAGTCCAGGAAAAACTGATATTCCACACCAGATTCCAGGATGTTACCAAAATCTCCGAGACTTCACAGAACTATAACTAACTCAATAACTTTACTTCAGCGTTTTGAACACACTGCAGTACAGCCTCTTGCGCTTTTGTACAAATAGTGCCTGCTTCTACTGTAACAAACAGCCAGTCAGAATTGAGCATCGCCGTCTCGGCCAATGGCAGAGCCCCTGAAATCTGAGCTGGGGATAAATTGCATTACAAGAGTATGCTGCGCTGGGTTCGTCGATAAGGAAGATGATGTACCGCAGTGAGATTTACCACCGAGTCAAATGGTTGAAGTCAAAGGAGGATGGGGCAGACTGTCATCGTCTCAGTGGGGGTCATTTACAGGTAGCCGGGAGCATCTGGACTACTTTGCATTCGTTTGCTCCTGTCTCCACAACAAAGCAACTTGCTAGCGCCTATGCCAGCAGGCAGTTGTATACACAGACCATTTGGCCCAAATTGATGTACTACTGGAGAAGTGAAAACACCGTTTTCATAATATTGAAAAATAAATATGATTTAATTACGTTTGCAGGAACTACAAAACAAGCTTACAACACTAATAAACGTAAATCAACATATATTACATCTATTTGTGTTTCCGAAAATTTAACAGTAACGTGTATTTAATTGAACGATGTAACTTTGTTATTAGATTTAAAAACAATCGACATTTGTTTAGAATTCATGATAGCACTAGTGTACAGTAGAGCGTGATTTGACGACAACCAGCGATTGAGTGAAGGAAACGTCAATAATGTAAAGTTTAATAGGAGCCACGCGGTTTTAAATGTTCATTTAATTCTAAGTTTCTGTTTCAATTGCCTTTTGTTCAATCTGTGTAAAGATAAGTCTTGTTTAATATTAGGACGACCCAAATATTTTGTAATACATGAAATATATTGTTTGTGAAAAGTTAGCTTTGTTCAAATGAAGACCGATATTTCCTTCTCGTCTATATAAATTATAATTTGAAAATCGAACATAGTGCTATAAAGCTCACACATCACTCAAAACTGGTTTAGAGGCGACTCTAAAATACTGGCCTTTCGGCTTCATTGTAAATCAACCCCATTCTCTCCGGGTTGATAAAATTAGTGATTGTTGTAAGTAATGTGGTAACTTGATTATCTAAACGCACTGCATTTCTGCCATACTTCTGTGTCTAAGCTGGGAGGTCACTGGATGGAACAAATAATATCCAATTGAAATATGTATCTGCTTACATTAAACAGCCCTACGGAATTTCACATTCTAGTTTTGTTTGTTTGTTTTGTTTTTAACTGGTCATTAAATTGGTTGGTAACAAGCCCCACAATGGCCACAATGCAGTGTTTTTAGGCTTCTTGAAAAGGGAAAATGTTCTATTTGATTTTAACTTAGTACGACCAGTTAAACTTGACAATATGTCAATACCATCACCGTCGCGTAGTGTAACTAAGGAAGTTTACATCACTGAGGGGAATTGCAATCAATAATGGGGTGATTGCTCAGTAAGTGATCGTAAAGCACGCGGTCAAGACAGTATTCAAGGCTGGCTTTATTGTTGACTTGCTTTATTATGCAGAGCTGATCAGTTTTGTAGGCTAAAAAATTAAATTCCTCGAAATGTAACGCTTGCGGGGTTTTAGTAGTGTATTGGTCTAATTATATAAATATATACCGATGTAAAAACACATATAAATGTATAGTACCTCTACAATGCATGACAACATTGGAACACAGCAAAGTGTTTTATTAATGTGTTTTTTACATTACATTACATTGCATAATTATTTAGTTTAAATGCAAAACAAACAAAAAAACGAGTCAATTGTGAATACTGATAATGAGATTATTTTAAAATTCAGTTGCAGTGTTCGATGTCACATTGTAATACTGTCTGGGCTTTGTCACAGGAGTGTGTCACGTGTATGTGTCTTTTTGAGCAGTGTTCTCTTTATAATGGAAGTGGGGTCAGCTGAATAGCTCCTAATGATCCGGCAATTCATACCTGTGGTGGTAGGAATGCAGTGAAGTCGCAACACTACAAAAATGAAATGGGGTAAGGAACTTTAAATATTAAACAAACACCTATTTTATTTCAGCATATAGCCCTAGGTCTATGCTGTTCACTAGAATGTTCCCAATGTCATTTTGTTTGATTTGATAGAACGTTGGAATGTACAGTATATATTTATGCATGCGATAAACACGTATTTCGAAATAATACAACTAAACAATATAAAATAGGGTTTACCTTTGTGCTTGATGGGCCGTTTATTAATTTTTTTCCTTTAACCAATTGCTTTGAAAGTATTGCCATCTAGTGCCGAATTTGTATACTTTGATTTGACAAATGCATTGGTAACACAAATGCATTTTTTTATTGAAAGACCCTACTGTAGTTTTAGAAAAACGTAAACCTGCATGTGTTTTCTTAATAATTAGATTTGCTTTCGTGTTAAAAAAAAAATAATAATAATAATGTAAATGTCAATTGTATAGTCTTTTATACATAAACCGCAACTTCATGTTCTATTTATTTATTGGATGCAATCTTAATCCAAGCAATTCGGGTTCTGTTATTACATCAACATAATGTATTTTATAATAGTGTTTCTTCTGCTGTACTGAACATAAAAACATCAAACTTGATTTCAGTAATCTGATCAGTCTGTGCAATTGTTATTTTAAACGCATTCTCTTATAATATTCGTTATAAAGACAAATAAATAACGATACTGATTTTGCATAGATTATTGGTATATTATTGAAATCAATATGTCCCAATAGTTTTCCCAATAGAAAAACAGGCCCCGTGGTAAATCTGCACTGAAGTGATCAAGAAGTCTCACTCTCGTCTGCAAGTTGACTATTAGGAGCTGTTCATGCAGCTGTAAGGGAAGAACAATGTGGTTAACGGGCTTCCGAGGCATTTAGATAATATACACTACTTAATTGATGGTAGAATGGTGCAGGACCAGTGAGGGTTTATACCCATGTTGAGTTTTAGTTTAGTATCACTAAATGTGAAACGTGCCTCTTGACATGAACGGGATGTCTGTTTTATACGTAAATACAATTTCAAAATTACAACTACTTTTTAAGTATTTCTTTTTTTTCAAACAGAATACTAATAAACTCGTGTGTAATTCAACATCAGGTTATCAGAATTTGGGTTCCTGTTATCGTTACAGTTTAATGCAATGATAACAAACCTTCATGTTTTTTAAAAATTAAGAACTGTTGTCAAATCCAACCATGCTATTTTTTATTTTAATAATTATATTTCTTTTTTCAGTTAAGGATCCAGCACGCCTATTCACATTTTACTGTCAGATGGAAATAAATATAATACTTCTTATAGACGTGTGCACGTTTACTGTCCTCTAGTGGTAGTTGGTATTTGTACAGGTAAGAATTTTCAAGCTGAAGTTTGTAGAACTTGAAGTCTGTGGGGAAAATGCTTGTGGAAGTAGTCAAAATGTTACACCACCTCGTTTGGGCATTTTGATAAATCAGACATTTTCCAACAATTGAGTTGTACATGTGCACTTAACCACATAACTAAACTACATTATTAAAATGTTTACTTCCTGGTAACTATGTTGTATTGCAGCGACACGCCCTGTTTAGTATTTTTTAGTTTTTTTATGGTCATTGCAAGATGGTTAATATATCATCACTAGGGAGAAAACACTAGAAGTATTTAGTTAAATAGCAGCAGTGTTTGATTTTCTTGTACTGTGCTTATACTGGGAAGCATTATTTTCCAGATCCTACTGTTAGAAACATTACATCTATTTTAGACTGCCTTGTATAAGTACTGTATTTTCTAAAAAAATAAAAATGAAAAAGTCACATTTCAGTTTGACGCAATAATGTCTGACAAACAGGGTGATAAGCAAGCAAGGTAAACAGATTGTTCTGTAGCAGATCACTTGTGCTGTCCTTATGTGTTAATATTTCCTTAGCAGCGTGAATGCCAGCTTAAAGTATCACAGTAAATCAAAACTGACCAGCTCACACCTTGCCCCACATGCAGATAAACCCTGTTGCTAAGTTTCTGGAAAAGGTTGCTAGGAAATTTCAAATAAAAGATGAGTAACACACAATAACATGTCAGTTTACTAAAGTAAGTGTAGTTAACAAAATACTTTTATATGTATTCCACAGTTTGAACTTTCATTAGGACTTTTTTTTATAGTATTGTTAAAGTAGATGTTTCCAGTCTCTTGTATAAATTTGATGACGTTTTGCGTGAACATTTGTTGCAAAAAGTCATTCTGTGAACGTAGGTCATGGTAAGATACATTTTAACAGTGCTCACTCCTGATTGACTGTGGTATCATTTGGCTATATCTTGGGAACCACTGGTCTGGTTTTGATTACCCTATACACAGACATGCTGCGTTGCATGTTATAGAGGTCTGCATTACATGACACTTCTACAGATAAAACCAACCGTGTTGGACACATGCTTACTGTAGTTAATGAGTTACCCAATTACAGCGGGCTTTACCCAAACAATAAAACCGTCAAGGCTGGACATGAAGGATTTCATGGGTGTTGCAATGCAATAGATTTTATTGAGAAGGCCGCTTTCTCTTGACGGTATCCTTAACCCGGTAACGCTTGACAACCCTTGCCTGGTGTCTGCTGTAAACAGAGATGGTGTCAGTATAACAGCGCTGGGTTGCCAGGAAAGCTATTCAGTCAGAGGCAGTTACAGCCTCACAAGATGGATCAAATATCCCTTTTCAGAGTGCTTCTACTTGCTCTTTTGCAGATTTGCGTTTTTAGAGGTAAGCCAGGTTTAATGTAATTCTCTTTAGAAACCCACATGATTTTTGATACCGTTAAAGGCTTTTGGTTAAAAACAATTGTGGGGATAATTAAGAATTACTGGCAGCCATTCCCATATTTGAAGGTCAGTAATTTGGACTTAAGCTGGAAAATGTTAGGTTGGCACCACACATTTTATTACAAAGTAACTTAATGCTTGAGGGATTTGTAACATCAAATAATCGTATACATGCAAAAACAATATTTTAAAATGTCTACCTAATGATGGGTGTTAAGTTTTTTTTTTTTTTTTTTGTCAAAGTTCCATAAAGAAAAAAAAAATACTGACAAATTGTCAAACGTTCTAATAATGACTCTTTCTGTCAAACACACTACTGTTTTATTACATTTTTTTTAATTGTGTTGTTACTGGGAGAGATAAAAGGTGAATGTATTGTAAACTCTGGATTATGAATATTTGTGGAGGGTGAATATTAAAACCTTGCTTTATTCACAGTTGAATTCACAGTGGCACAGAAGGATCCAGGTAAGCACTCTTTCATTTATGACATCTGTGGTTGTAGTTGTTTGTCCACCAGTAGAGACTTGTGCTCCTGTAAAATGCTTTAAAGCCCCCCAATTCAAGACAGTGAGCAATACCAGAGGCCTGTGGATTTTGTGGGTTTTTTGACTAGTTTCAACCCATGCTGGTGTTTGCACATTTTCCCATCAGCAATGCACCTATATGAACATAATTTCATTATTTTATTTATCATGCAATCAAAGAAACTACAAAATGATATCGCAGAAGCCTACCACAAGCCATAATAGTAGTACAATATTTCATGTTAGATTTCAAATGTCACATTATTAGATTCTTGTCGCTACAACTTCGGCAGGTTTCATTCGACTTTATGACTTAATATTAGTTAATTCTGTAAGGTGATGCAAAACTTTTGGCCACAGCTGTACTATAGACTACATCTCTGGGTTTTTTGTTGTTCAGGGACCAGTATGTTGTGATAGCTCAGATTCCAGAGTTAGTCTTATGTTAAGACTGAGGTACCTGAATGTGTAAGAGCCAATACAATGTGGATAATGCTTCAGACTACAAAAATGTTTAAAAAACTGGCTGCATTTACATGTTCCTGTGTTTTACTGCTCATCGCTGTGTAGCTACAGATATGAACTTGGATTAAGGTCTTTAAAACTGTTAAAGCCCTGTGACTTCCTGACAAAATAATGTCTCTAAACACCTTGTACAGCTGTAAGGTTACTAACGGTTCTGAAGGAGACCAGTGTTTTCTTATTTAGTTCTCACCAGAGTTAAGAAATTAAAAGAACCAAGGCATTTCATATAACTGTGTAAGTCCTACTGCAGTCTGTTGTACTGTGATTGCTTGTTTGTATTAGATTTGATTGTGCATTTTGAAATCAGGAAGTTCTTCTGAGTGAGGGAAGATATCTCAATGGCCAGTATTAAGACACTTGAATAAATAAAGAGATAGATAACAGTGACTCATGTTGGAGATGGCTACTCAAGAATCACAGTTGATGAAATAGACATGCACAAACTGTCAGCTACTGTCAGAATGGGGGCATGTGCAGACTATAAAAGAGATCAACATTGTGTATTAGCATGTACAGTATGTATAAACCTACATACAAGCAATGTGTAAACAGCCTACCTGTACTAGAGTTGAAAGTTAGGAATTTTTTTTAATGATATTTTCATTAAAGGGGACACTAAATTCCATATTTACTAACATTTAATTTCTTACCAGTGTTTCCTCTACTAATCTGATCTGGTTTTGTTTTTGCTAAGAAGTTATTTACCAGGCTTACTGACTATTACAGAAAAAAAAAAAAAAACACCTCTAAGCTGAATTTGTAAATTACCACTGGTGGTGTGCATCTGTAATGTCTATCCTTCTATTTCCATGCCAACTGTAACTTAATGGAAAATCTCAGTTTCTGGGGGGACAGAAATTAAAGCTGCACACAAGTGACCATTTTTCAAGCCAGTTCGCTTTTGCTTTTAGGAATACAAATATGAACATGTAAATTATAGAAAGTATCCCTTTTAAATGTACATATAAATGTTGTTGTCATATCTGGTAGTTGAAATTCTATATATGAAATGATATTTGTCTAAGGACAGATTTCATATATAAATAATGAAATACAAGTGTACAGTTTTGTGTCTCTTTATAGAATTTCTGAACTTTTCAACTATTGTTAAAATTCAAGAGGACAGTCAACCCAGCAGTTTGGTGAAGGAGTTCCAGGTGAAGACTGCTGACCCCAACCCTCAGATTGAGATAATTAATATAGACCCACCTACCACTGTCTTTGCATTGTCCACCATTCCTCAAGGAACAGGGGATATTCACAATGTGAAGGTACGGCATTAAACCTGAACCATGACCTTGTCAAATATTGATTAAAGTGTAACAGCCAAATCTTTCAGCTAATGTCTAAATCAATCAGAAATGCACGCTTTGAGTGATAGGCCTTGAGCTCCCTAGATATTTTGCTGGGCCTCTAGGTCTCTGTTATTCACCAGTTCTGGTGTCCGAAGTTTCTTTGCGGCCCCGTCATGTTACAGAGCAGTGTGCCTGTCTGTTTCACCCAAGTGGTTCATGTTGGATGTATGTATGCTCATGGACCTGTTCTGGGACCATCCCCATTCCAGGTAGGGGGAGGATACTTTCCTGTGTACATTCTTACTAACAATGGTCACCATTTGTCATTAGATCCTCTTCAAACTCAACTTGACATCCCTTAAAAAAAAAAAAAGCACAAAAACTATTGCTTGCTGAAAATGTTAAGCAATCCTACTGGCCATTGTGAACCAATTGGGGTATGGGGGAAACCACTCCGGATGGACAGGCAGTACATGTCAGAATCTGGCTACCAATTCCCTACGGGTGGTCATTGCAACACAAGGGCCCTAGATTAACAAAGAAACAGTCCTGCTGCATTCCAGTGAAAGCCAGTTATCGGAGGAACGCTCAGCGGCACAGGTGCAAAAGCAGCGATGCGGAAAGATGGAGGTCATGATCAGCAACAACCACAGAAAGACTGGTGGGGGGGGGGGGGCTGATCTTTATTTCTTATCTAATATACTTGTTGGAGGGTAGCGTATACCGGTGGTTCTCAACCCTGGTCCTGGGGGAACATTACCCTGCTGGTTTTTAATTCCAACCAAGCACTCAATTACATAGTTGAACCCTTAATTGAACTAATAATTAGCTTAATTTGACTTTTTAAATAGAGTAGCTTATAAAAAGTCTTTGTTCATTATACAATTTTATACCTAAACTGAAATCTCCATCTGTTTTAAAATAGTTAAAAAGCTCAGATTAGGCAAATAATTAGTTCAATTAATGGTTCAATTATGTAATTGAGTGCTTGATTGGAACAAAAACCAGTAGGGCAGTGTTCCCCCAGGACCAGGGTTGAGAACCACTGGTGTATATCGTGTTTTTCAGGGATTGAAGTAAGACTCCCACAGCAGTTTGATCCATTCCTGGTCTTTACTATGAGTTTAAAAAAGACTTATGAGCCTGTGGTTAATCAAGCTCTTATTTAAACCTGGAATGGGTAAAACTGCTATGCAGTAAGAGTTGTATTTCCATTCCTGTTTCGTATATACTGTAGACCAGTGGTTCTCAACCCTGGTCCTGGGGGAACACTGCCCTGCTGGTTTTTGTTCCAACCAAGGACTCAATTATATAATTGAACCCTTAATTGAACTAATAATTTGCCTAATCTGAGCTTTTTAACTATTTTAAACAGATGGAGATTTAATTTCAGGTATAAAATTGTATAAGGAACTTTTTATAAGCTACACTATTTAAAAAGTCAAATTAAGCTAATTACTAGTTCGATTCAGGGCTCATTTAAGTAATTGAGAGCTTGGTTGGAACGAAAACCAACAGGGCAGTGGTGGCATTGAGAACCACTGGTGTAGACCATGCGTGGCATACTGTGCATGTTTGTTCCAGTTCAACCCTCTTTTTTTTTCTCTCTTTATGCTCAGCTAAGACTCAGCAGTAATGCCTCGCTGGATTTTGAGACTCTGAGGTTATACAGGTTAGAGCTCAGGGTGAGCACTAACAACAGCACCGCCACACGAACCCTGGAAGTGGAAGTGCTGGATGTCAACGAGCCACCACAGTGTGATGCTGTTTTTCAGTTTCCAGGTAGCTCTCCATCCTTAAAGCCTGGATGCTTTAGTAGACCAACCGTGGGCGCTGTTATAGTTGAATGTTTAAGAAATAGTTAACACACGGCAGATTTCTATTTGTGTGGACAGTAATTTGTTTGTTTTATAATGTTGAATGAAACTTTTTGTGGTACCAGCAGGTGGCACCAAATCTATCTTTACAGACACGTTTTGCTGAACAAAACTTTCTGCTCAGTGCTGGATTTCTGCCATTTCATCAGCTTATTTTGTTTTTATATTTGGATGTATTTGATTGGTTGTTACTGTGATTTACTCGCTGTCATTTTTGTTGTTCAAGAGAAAACAGGTGTTCTTGTTTGTCACTGGTACACTTCGTTGTGACTCACTTTTGTGGTTAATTGAATACATATCTGACGACGGAGTATCCATCTCTTTGCAGGTGCAGTGGTGAATATTCCAAACGATCTGACAGTTCCTATAGAGATTTACCATGTTGTGGCCTCTGACCCTGATATTAGCAATACATTAAATGTAAGTAAAGGGTAATGCTTTATTTGAACTGAATTGAACAGGTTGTCATAACATTTGTTACAATCCAAAATAACTCTGTGCTTTAAATGGTAGTGATTACCACTATTATAGAGACTTATAGGTATGCTATCATTTTGTAGCATAATAGAACCAAATCTAGTAACAATTGTTCTATTAGTCATTGTCTGAGTAACGTTAAAATTGTTCTCTTCAAAGCTAAGGTTAAAAAAAATCAGCTGCATAATTTTTTCCTGTAAAATGTCATCCGCATAACAAAAAATAGTTTTGTAGCGGGGAAAGGGGCAATTTCAAAGTTGTGACTATACAGATGTCTTCTTTTTCTTGCTGTAAGCGATTTCAGGTCACATGCCCTACACAAATGGTTTGCAAGTGTTTAATACTACTGAAGAATGCATAGCTAACATTTTGAATTGGGTATTGTTGAAGCTCAATAATGCATTTTTTATTTTTTTTATTTCTATATCTGATTATTTAGTACAGGATTCACCAAGTCTGGCCCACCTCCGCAAGACCACAGTTTGTGATTGATGGCACAGGCACTATTTATTCCAACCAAGGGTTTGATTATCAAAGCGGTGACAAGGTAAGTGGTGTTGATCCAGCCAAGTTTTCTGTTCACTAGCATTCTGTATGAGCACATTAAAAACAGTGAGGTATATTTCATTGCTTTAGTGGCTGTGAACAAAAGTACTTATCAAGTAATTGGTAAAAGATCCAAAGTTATGGAAACATCCAACGGTGTCTGTTGGTATCTTTATTTGACCACGCAGGAATGTCCACACACAGACTGAATGAAGGGTTTGAGATCATTAGACTGTTCCATTGCCCAGTAGCTCCTACCCATATTATCTTCTCCCCATTCTTAAGGATTTCATTGTCAATGTGACTGTAAGTGATGAACAAGGTGCCAGCTGCAAAGGCAAAGTCAGGATTGTGATTCTGCCAGTCCTCAACCACACACTCAACTTCATGTGAGTACAGGGCTGGATGTGATGTCTGCAACACTTCTCAGCCAAGTGTCATAAGCAGACACGGCAAATAACCTTTTTGACTGTATAGAATTCTGGGGGCGGGACTAAATCTTGATTATTTTAAGGAATAATTTGAATGTGAAATGACTGATAGAATATCTGTTTGGCGTGGTCTTTTTTTATATTTGAGATCTATACTGTGTTCAGTTCTAAGCATTTGTACTTTACTGTATTCATCTTAGGCATACTGCCCCCTTTTTTTATAGAACTTCTTAGTTTATCTGTGCAGTGTTATAAAACCACTTGAGTAGAACTTGCTCGCTATGACCCCATTTTTTTATTTAAATGGTTTTATCGGCAGGGTTCCATCTCAGTCTGTCACTATCTCAGAGGACATTCCAGCTGGTTCAGTGGTGGCGATAGTGAAAGCTCTAGGCTCTGATGTGCGCTATGAGCTTGTGAGGAATTATCCTGCTTACAGGATATCCCAGGGTAAGTGAGCAGTTTCCTTATGTGCTCGTACGGTCAACTCATATCACCCAAGTACCTACAGCTAATTTTAGTCCCCCTTTCAACTGTTGGGGACTCCTGTCTTAGCCTGTGGAAAGTTATACAAGTAAAGCAAGTAGACAGCTGTATACAGGTACTAATTCTCTCTCACCTGCTGCAGATGGGATCATCCGAACCATATTTGAACTTGATCTTGAAGCAAATGGAGCGCTGCAGTGGAGCATCCTGATGATTCGAGCCTTCAGCAGCACAGGCCGCAGCGGCACTGCGACAGTTAATGTTACTGTGCTGGATGTTAATGATAACCCACCTACCTGCACACCTTCGGCCATAGTGTAAGATGAAGGATCATTGTGTGTCGTCATTGTTGTTTAATTTTTTTTTTACTTAAAAAATTGGTACGTGGTGTTAACTTACAACAGTTCTGCCAGGTAGAGTAATGCATGTGTGAATCTTAGTGTTCAATTTGATGATATGTGTTTGTTAAACTCTTTAACAAAGATTTTAATAGAATGATGTAAAAGTACAATTTTTACCACGGCAGGAATCTGGCAGTCAAGGTAAAATATGGCTTTTTCTGTGTTTGTATTGAGAGTTTTTGAAATGTATTTCTGTCTTCATCTACAGGAACAGAATACCTTATAACAATGGCTCGACCAACCAAAGAATCATATGCCTTGTATAATGATCCGTTGTTGTGTACAGGAGATGTTGACCCCATCATCTCTATCTCCTCAGGCTTTCTATCCCAGAGACCATAGCTGAATACAGAGAGCTGGCCACTCTCAGCTGCAGCGATGCGGACATCACCAATAACAGTGTGTCGTACCAGCTGGAGCCCAACGCAGTATCCCAGTTCAAGTTCCGTCTGCAGGGGAGCCAGCTCCAGGCGAGTCCCATGCTAGTAGGCCTGGAGTTTCCACTAGTTCAATCTTTTTGTATACTCTTTGAGGTCTTGTAACTAACAGGTCTCCCTTCTCTTTCTTAGGTGAACAACACTTTGGATTATGACAGCAATGAAATTGAGCACAATAAAATCCAGTACAAAGCCACTATTTTTGTCATTGATGGCGGCCTGCCACCTCTCACAAGTAAGTCTCTTTTTTCAAATTATCTACAGTATTGGTCTGCAAGCAGAGGCCACGAGAATATATTTTTCAAACATTCAGAACTAGTTTTAGAGAACCCTTGTTCACCGAGTGAGGACTTTAGAGCCAATCCATGACTTTTTTTTTATATCTCTAACATATCTTAATAAGGTGCATCGCCCACAACATTCTTAGTTTGATATGAAATCTTATTAGTGTAAACAAAGAACCCATTTTTTAGGGAATGACCCTACATTGCTCTGTTCGCCAAACCAGAACTTTTCAAGGCCAGTTTTGATACCTGTGCAAACCTGATATTTTAAACAGCCGTCTCCAGCACACGACAGTGAGCAGCGCTTTCCCAATCTGGAGTGGTGTGAAGGTATTGCGCTCCTCTGTGTTTCAGCTGTAGTGCAGGTGTTGGTGATGGTGACCCCTGTCAATGAGTTCCCACCTGAGTTTCAGCCACCATTTCAGTTCTCGGTTGATGAGGATGCTGGCAGAGGCACTGTGATTGGGATGGTGAAGGCTACCGACC
This sequence comes from Polyodon spathula, assembly GCF_017654505.1. Taxonomy (NCBI): domain Eukaryota; kingdom Metazoa; phylum Chordata; class Actinopteri; order Acipenseriformes; family Polyodontidae; genus Polyodon; species Polyodon spathula. Next base: position 9,348,940 of record NC_054556.1, on the reverse strand, counting down.
GCGACTGGAAACATGACTCTATCCGCTACTCCATTATAGGCGCAGACCAAGGCTTCTCCATCAATTCCAAGACCGGTCAGTCGAACAAATAATGGTCATTTTTAATTGGCAGCGTGGCGGGAGAGGGTTAGATTGGACTTTCCACTTAACCATCGTCTTAGTTGTCCAGCATTTATTGTTAAGTGCTGAAAAAATATTCAGATGTATACTGCAGTGGGTTTTTCAATAAAACCTGTGGAAGCCAACATACAACTGACATCCTTTGCTGGCTAATTAACACAAGTCACTACAAGGCCCTAGGTTTTAAGTGAGTGAACATAAATGTTTCTTCAATGGGATTCTCTACTCCTGATGAACAGGAGCGCTCTATCTCAGAAGAGAGTTGGACTTTGAAAAACAGACGACTTACCAGCTTGTCGTCCAGGCTGAGGATCTGAACCAGGACGTAAACCCGAGCAACCGGATGCAAACCACACAGGAGGTCACTATTATGGTCCAGGTACTGTAGTGATTAACAGAGCTGTTAGTTGACTTTTTTTAATATAGCCCTCAATACTTTTGTTGTTTTTAATTTTTTTTTAATGTGCATGTCAGATAAAATAATCGGGGATACAGGCTAAAGATTTATATTTTTACGCTAAAAGAAAAAATCGGAAATTACTATTTTGAATAATTCTCTGTGTGTGTGTGTGTGTGTGTGTGTGTCTATATATAATATATTATATAATGTCCATCACTGTAAGTGTAGATCATAATTTCAAATTAAAATATTTTACACCATAGTTCTTTAGTGTATAATTTTCATATGTAGTACATGTATCTACATTTCCAAAGTAGTGGTAATGTCAGTGCAAGTTACAGAATTTAGCATTGAAAAGATATGAGGGTATCAATACTGGGTGCCACTGTATTACAGTGTAATTATTCAAACTTCAATTGGTGTAATTTAATATTTAAAGTGTTTTTTTCCTCTGTCGTTCTCAGAATGTTAATGATAACCCACCAGAATGCAACCCATTTTATGAAACAGAAATTTACTCTACTCTCAGTCTAACCGAGGAAATCCTGTCATTGATTTGCTGGGATATTGATGGAAATAGACTGACGGCAACAATGATCAATGGTACGGCTCAAAGATATTGTTCTTATAAAGCAAGTGGCAAGCGAAGTCTGGAGTTATAGGGAGGAGTAAAACCCAGCAGTCATCATGTGTATCCACCAGATTCCTGAGACTCAACACTTCCTATGATTTTATACTTTTAGTACCTGCTGTTTACCTCATTCAGACTATTGAAGTGAGGCTTCTGTTTCTGCTGTCAGTCTGTGGTTTCATGCACTTCCAGTTTGCGCTAGGTTTGTTGTGCACTGTAGAAAAACATTTCTATCCTGAAAGTCTTTATTAATCCTGCAGGTGGTAAAAATGATCGCTTTCGTTTGAACGAACTGCAGCTGTTTTCGAAAAACGCCTTCTTGTATAATCCAGACGGGATATTTGACCCCACATTTTTTGAGCTCATAATTGAGGTGACGGATGGCAAATATTCCACAACGGTCCTGGTCATTATCCACGTGAAGCCGTGGACAACCACAGTGCCCACGACCACAACACCAACAACAGTGAGTGACACAGTTACGCACGCACAGTTTGATAAGTTTTGATGATCAAGTCCACGTTCATAAGACAGGATCGGTGCATAAGTGATTATTGATTATAAATCCTGAAGTAGTGTTTATCAGTACAGGTTTAGAATTTAAAGATCAAGCATGTTATATTTGTAAAAGTTTACCAGTTTCAGTAAAGTTGCTAGCCCAAGCCTGCAATCCATACCCAGAGTGTTTCATGATTAACAGGGAATTGCTCAATACGTAATTACTCAAGCACTGACTGCAAACTGAGAATACCTGCTGTCTTGAATTAGTGGAACTGTTTCATCTGCTCACAGATCACGTTCCTGATTTTTGGTGCTCCAGGTGTTAAGCAAACATTCCTTGCACTCGCTCTAATGGTATTGATTCAATTAGAAGTGATTGATGTCGCCCACATGCACATTCTGCCACTGTGGACAGTTGATGAGCTCAAATTATGGTAAATTGAGTTGCTCTTTCGTGACCATGTTCTCACCGTTAATAGCTAGTGCAAGGAGGTTATTCTCATCAGTGGGGATGTAGAGAAGGCACTTGTCTTGGATGTGCCTGCATTAGTCACATTTACAATTTTAGCTCTTGAGGACCGCTCGTCCAGTCGTAATAAAGTGAGGAACAGTGTTGAGAATGTAGCTGATGGTAACGTGCTGCCCCCTGATTGATCATACTAATACATGATCTTCAGAGTTGCTCATTGAAACTGTTATCTTTCCCTGTCCTCCCGCTGTGCTGTGTTTCCGCACTCAGACCAGGAAGCCACAGGTGCAGACTGTGCTCAGTTCTTACTGGGAGCCGGAGCCCTGGTTTGTTGCCGTGATGACTGTCACAATCACCCTTGCCTTGATCACACTGGGACTGCTCATCTGGAAGATCCTGCAGTGGTAAATAATAACTTGAGTCTCTACTTGCAGTGATGGCCATTGTGTGTAATAGGTTTTAAAGCACCACAGTAAGAGGTTCGTGTTTCTTTAATTGCACCTCTATCGTCGCTACTTAAACAGCTCGAGATCTCAACACCTTTTGTATTGTTAGTGTACAGTGTCAGAACTCCTCTGACGCAGTCTAACATTACAGCTGTATTCTATGATTCTCTCAGGCAAGTTCCGTTGCTAGTGTTGTCTAGTACCTTTTTTTACTGGCATGTTGTTTTGATAGTGTTTCTGACAGGCGCTTTGTTCTTCTTTTTAAGCCGTTGGTTCTACCACCTCCAAGATTTTCCAAATACATCCACCTTCCTGTATAGGTTTTGCTTTTTTATGTATCCTGACGCTGTCTCTCATAGACAATCTTTTTATTTTTTCTTTTGTATTTCAAGTACTGCGGTTTCTGGAAAACCTACCGAAAAGATGACCCAGCCGCTACTTCAAAACACGTGCGTTTCTAATCTTTCATGTTTGTATTTGTCAGCGCAGTATTGCCGTTTCTCGTTCTGCATAATTTTAAAATGTGTTATGTAAAGGCTGCAATAATCTGTTATATAATAAGCTTTGGTACGTTATGGACAAGAAATGTACAAATTGTATATTCAGTTCTGTGTTGCATGGGTTCCACAATTTGGCAAAAACAAAAGACCATTTGTAATGATATGTATGAATTTCTACTCTATTCATTTATAAATAGGTACGTGAATTTTTCTGAAGAGACCAAACCACAAAACCCACGTGACACACAAGCAGCACCTCCAGCACCTCAGGTTAGTACTGTACTCTGCTTATCTATTTTTTTAGACCATTTAGAAACTGACTCCTTTACAGAATTCAGAGTTTTAATTTTCTGCTTCCCTATGTGAATGGTGGAGTTTTCACCAATGTTGTGTATGCACTGACAATTCCATGGGGGTCCAGATGGGTAACCAAGACCTTTTAATGGGGACACTGGGTCTGCAGAGAAATATCTTCCCTGGTCAAAGAAAAATACATTGTAACTGGAAAACCTTGTGAAATCTGCTTCATACCTCGGGTTCAAAAGGAACGTGTGTGTATACGTCGGGGTTAGAGTTGCTCATTAATAGAAAGGCATCTCAGTTCCTCTAATCTCCACTAGAGGGAGTTGTGTGTCTTTTGAAAAAATAGAGAATGCCTTAATAAATAAAATGCTATGTAGGTTAGCTGTAGACAATATTTTGTAAACAGAACCCTGAATAAAACGAATGTGTATGTACTGTTCTCTAAATATGAATGGATAATTACTGGGTCAATATAGATTCTGTATAAAGTGTTACTGAGTAATACAGTACACCGGTGGGAACTAATCCAAGCTGTGAAAGAATACTTTCTTTTTCTTTTTCAGGTATTTGATGGACAAGCTCAAGATCCAGGTAGGATCAGTAGCAAAACCTCCAATATCCAAACTTGGATTTAACTTGTGTGCAATTCAACCAGCTCCCTGGTAACCAGTCATCTTGTGTAGGCAATGCTCTTCTGTGCCATGCCCGTTGGACATGTGCATTATAGTGCTATACTGTAAATGCTGATATGAAAAGGGATTACACTGTGATTATTTAGAAAGGTTTCCTTGATTTGGAATGTCATTAAACAATTTGATTATTTGTTCACCTCCTGTTTAACATTAACAATCGGAGGACACTTGAAAGCATTTTTTGTTATTTTCAGTTACAGGAAGAAACTATCTGTTTAACACGATCACAGGGGAGAGACGTTGGACTTAAGATTTGAATCCCATCAATCCCCCCCCCAAAAAAAGAATCTAGGTATAATGCATTTTCTCATTTCTTTTTTTGACTTTGTAGGGGGGGGGGGGCTAATAATGAACGCATAGTGCAAGCATTTGTATATCATTAAATGACAAACGCCTATGGTTTCAAAAGCCATCTTTTATTGCTAGTGCAGTAAAACCGTGTAATATAGGAACATGCATCAGCACTATATTCCACTATAAGAGGAGGCTAATATATAAAAGGATATTGGCGTGTTTGTTCTATATTACTTCAGGAAGTAAAGAAAATATGTTTGAGATTAAATACAACAATGCACTTTAAACCCTTTTGCTAATCCTTGTTATACCTCCTTTCACCAGCAGGAGGCAGTCAAGAGGATATTGATAGGATGTTGCCAATTCCCGAGTTCTACCCTGCAATGTAGCCATATGCAGAAAGAGTTAGGTACCTTTACTTGTGTGTTGGAGTGAAAATAATTAGTTTTATAACATGCTTGTCCTGGAATCCTTTAAAAGTATTGTTATATAGAGTTAACTATAAAAACACAGCGTGCTATCAATCAATTCAGTTATGTGATTAAGATATATCAAGGAAACGGGACCAATAAATGTATATGTAAGCATACTTAATTACATGGCATCTTTAATATTACAAGAGTAAATATTTTGATACCCGAATAGATTGTGTTACATTTCAACATTTGGTTAATTATTTAGTTGCTTTTTATGGTCACATAGAGCTTCATCGTAACTGCTTACTCGCGTTCTTCAAAAATACAATAAATACATTTCCCAAGGGTCTTTTCATGCAAACATGTAAATCAGCGGTACATTTCTCTACACCAGGGCAGGTCAAACAAAGATTTCAAGTGTCATTTGTTCATGGGTTGAGGTGCATTGTAACTAATATCTTCTGGTAAGTGAGTTTTCAGATATATAATCCCAATCTTAAAACAGCCTTAATCATCACCATCATCATTAAGTTTTTACCATAGCACATGGCTGCACTGTCAAATGGATATTTCACTATCACATAGTATAGCTCAGTTGCCATTAAGTTTACTAATCCATTCAAGGGACATTTTAAATGATAAATTGCATACCTTGAGGGGAAGTTCTTGCATGGCTTCCTGGCATGGAGACTTATGTGTTCAGTTTACAAAGCCCAAATCCAATTAATCTTTTTCGATTCATATTATATTGTAAAACATTAATTTTTTTTTTAACCAGAAAACATGTACCGTTTCTGGCCTCTATGGCTTTTTGCTCTTTACCCAGCATCAGTGTAATGCAACTCACCAACTTTTTAAAACAAATCGTTCTCTCTGAAGGCAGATTTGCAGTTTATAAGAACCAAAACCAAGACAATGAAATCTAGTGACTGAAATTTTATTTAAATTAAATCATTGTATGACTTGAGCATTTTAATGTTCTTTACCAAAAGGTCTACTTTTTTTTTCCTGTTTGTTAGATTTTTTTTTTCCCCCGTGATGAAAAAGAAAGAAAACAATAAGTCCTAAAATGAACGCTATCAATACCAAAACGAATCTAGATGTAAGAGATGTAAACAGAGAATAGCCAAAGCACGCAAATTACGGTGAAGGAAATGGAATGAAAAAATAAAAACAAAGTATGTTAGGTAATTACATGTTTTAAATATATGTTAACAGGTGTTCATTGCTCTCTCCCTCCTCCATGTCTAGAAGCTTTATTGGTTTATTGTTTCTTAAATGAATGTTATGCTAGTCTGTGTAAATTACAGAACTAATGATCTTAACTATCGGCCATCCTGCAGCACATAATGCAGACTTTATGTAAACTTTACAAAAAATGCACTTTTCTTTCTTGCTATTCTTCTCTATCCCCTTTTTTATCTAAAGTAAAACAAACATATATATATATATATATATATATATATATATATATATATATATATATATATATATATATATATATATATATGCCACTCAAATAACAATTTCAAATGAAAGGGGGGACAAGGGTGACGACATAGATTTGTGGTTCTGGCAAGCCTGAAGATTTAAAATAAGACATCTCGGAATGAAATAAAACCCCCTCAAAATAAAATATAACAACAAAAAAATATAAAATAGGGTGTGATTGGGGGGGGGGGTAGCAATCCTTCATCTCCTGCAAGGCTCTCCCAGTTATCAGTCTATTTTGTTTTCTTTATGAAAGCAGGATTTGTTAGCCAGTGCAGTCTGTCATGGTGGGTCCACTCTCCATCTCTGTGTTGAACAGAGCAGTTCAAGTAATCCTGCAGGGACAGAGAACAAAGGTCGGGAGTCACGCTCACTGTAACAATGAGCAAATGTCTTCAAATGACCCCTTATTATTTGTTCTCTGATTAGTTAAGGTTGTTAAGTAAAGGCTGTTAAGGTTTAAACATCTAAGCGAACTCCTAGGATAAACAGCAACTTGCAATACGTTGATGTTAAATCCTGTGTGTTCTGGCAACAGGAGATCTTACTCCCTGTATTTACCTTATCTGGGTTATATTATTACCAGGTATAAGTATCATCCAGTGATGTATATATTACAGCTACACAAGAGTACCTGATATTTGAGAGACTATAGTATTTATTTAATTACCATTAGGCTGCTAAATGTGAAATTTCATGTGTACCTAGAAACTATAATTGGACTGCTATTGAATGAATTATCCTAGGCTTCCTGTATAGTTACTAGAGGCTGAAAGGGCTGAGGTGCACCCCCTTGAAATGGATTTGCCTATTCAGGGAGCCAACTGTGAATATACAGAACTTTTTTTTTGTGGTGAAGCTGCCTTATCAATACAATTTTTTTTTTTTTCACCTAGGCAACCGACAAGGTTTCCTAGTTACTGCAGGCCTTAGTCATAAGCACTTCTCTCTTTATGGGCACTTCAGGTGTAGGCAATGTAAAAGTAAATAACACACATAGAGTTCAAAACAGAGTAGAAATTGTGAAGCTGAAATAATATCTGTTTGGAGAAATATCCACTGTCAGATTCTGATCAGAATTATTTACCGTTTTCATCAGCATAATTTGTGTGTCTGTTCATTTTATTTTTAATTGTATGAAAGTTATACAGAGCAAGATATTTTTATTAATAGAAATAACTCATAATTCATGGTACCTCAGAAAGTATCTTAAGAATGTGAGAGAGAGAAAAGCCCTTACCTTCGTCTTTCACCCTCCTTGTCTAGAAGAGCCCGCAGTCCTTCAGGTTGTTTTTGATGATGACGTCAGTGACAGCATCAAACACAAACTGCACGTTCTTGGTGTCGGTGGCGCAGGTGAAGTGGGTGTAGATCTCCTTGGTGTCCTTCTTCTTGTTCAGGTCTTCGAACTTTGCCTGGATGTAGGCCGAAGCCTCATCGTATTTGTTTGCTCCTGGAAAACAGGAAATTAAAGGTGTTATTTAAATGCAAAACCCATTCAATTTTTATAGCAAGATAGGAAAGTGTGTCCAGTCTTAACCTGGGTTATTTAAAAACTGCTCAGGCAGTCGTGAACCGCACCCAATACACAAAACCAAGTTTGGTTTTCTTTCTTCCTTGGTCTGTGAGGTTTTTTGCGACAGGGACGTTATTAGCATGTGGGCATTTAAAGGATTTCCAACATTTATTTTCAAAGTTGATCTCCTTAATATTAACTAAATCCATGTGTGTTAGGATTTCTCAAATACAAAGTCTGAAAAGAGAGCATCCCTAGTTCAGGGCTGTATTTTACACAGTATATGTCTTAAGGGAGCCTGCTGGATTATATACCCAAACTCTCCTCTACTTGGAATAACAGCACACATCTGGGACGGATAAAGCTACCTGCACAGAGACATAAAATAAAGCATTACAGACCTGGAAACTGGCACAACTAGAAACTAGCTTTTCTGCAAAGAGCATAGAGCTTCCATGCTGAGGAAAAAATCATGCAGCAGAGGCTTTAATATATATAAAAGAAAGAAGCTATGTGGTGAACCCGATTTATTGTTCTGGGCCAGGAAATCTACAACACTACACGTTTTCTGTGGTTTTGGGTGAACCTATAAAATAAGTTTTATGTTGTATTGCATACTGTGCTTGATTGCAAAGAGGTATGGAGGCATAACCAGGCTGTTCTATCCAGTATCCAGACATAAACTTTGCTACTTGGTAATTCACAAGACTCCTTATCTCTGCAGCCCTGACATCACCACACCTTTCCAGTCTGTCTGTTACGTCAACCACGTCAAGCTTCCTGTTTCTTTTAAGAACAATAACAGAAAAACGAATACAAAATCACACCCTGGAGATTTCAGGGTTGGGCGTGCTCCACTTTGCTAGCTTCCTTCTAGAAATCATTGCATTGGAAGGACACAGTTTTTTGGTGTCGTATTAAACCCATTAAATTGCGTTTTAAAATAAATAAATAAATAAATAAATAAGCTTACCTCGAGACTTGCTGTTTTAGAATAAATAGATGCACCAACAAACTCAAAAAACATTTCTTTGAGAAGTTGCAGGTAGCAATGTCCACCTGGTGTGCTGCACGTGGATGGGTATAACTTATTTTGAAAGCCGTAACATTAGAAAAAAAGTTCCAGACTCTGAATTTCAGAGTAGTTGGTTCAATTTATTCCTTCACTTGCAAATATATTGTTTAGTTTACCTTATAGACCTATAACGTTTGGCTTTGAATCCAGATTGTCAAAAAATACTTGACAATTGCAACTTCTCCCCAGGTCCACATCACACAGGAGAATAATGCAATTTATGCAGTAAGTGGGTTAGCTCTGTTGGTAGAGAATGGGACTCAGATTCCCAGGTGAGTGGGTTCAAACCCTCTGTGAGGGGCATGTGTTTCACTTTCATTTTTAAAGACTTTGCCCTTTTTGATATTTAGTTTTACAAAACTTAACTAGGTGTGGTCTTAAGCATAATAATAATTTAATGATAATAACTCATATGCAAACCTATACTTGCACGGAGCCAGTGGTGCAGTGGGCTAATTCATTGCTATGCTAGTTGTTCTTGTAAGACTGGGTTTGAAACGAGCTGTTTAGTTTCAAACACTGGTTAATTTACCCTTATAGACAATGAAAAAGCAAGCTCTTCCATGGAAGGGAGATAGTGCAGTGGGCTAATTTGCCATTAGGCTGTGCTGTTCTCCAGTGGGGTGCCTGGGTTCAAATCCAGCTAATTCCTTCCTTTATTTTCAAAAAAATGGGTTAACTGACCTTATAAGTCAGCGTGCAACACAAGTTTCCTGTGGGAGCTGGTGGCACAGTGGGCTAATCCCATGGCCATCTCTCCCTGAAGATGTTGGTTCAAATCCAGCACCTGAAGGTGAGTTCCTGAGATAAGTAATAATGCAGGTTGTAACTAACGGTGTTGGTTGTGTCTCCCCAGATGGAGGATTAGTCCTTCCCTGTGGAGGGATGAAGAGGGGGGGGGTCTGGCCCCCCCACCAGGGAGGAGAATGGTAGGTTGGGGTGTTGCTGCTAAAAAGAAAGAAAGAGTGTTGTTTGCTCTCACCCTTTTATAAGTATCTTTTCTTTGCCAAAGCCAAATCTTCCTCTTACATTCTTATTGCTTGCAGGTAATAAAAGGGAGGAGTATTGTTTGCCAAAGCCAGGAAGGAATGTAAGAGGAAGATTTGGCTTTGGCAAAGAAAAGATACTTATAAAAGGGTGAGAGCAAACAACACTCTTTCTTTCTTTTTAGCAGCAACACCCCAACCTACCATTCTCCTCCCTGGTGGGGGGGCCAGACCCCCCCCCTCTTCATCCCTCCACAGGGAAGGACTAATCCTCCATCTGGGGAGACACAACCAACACCGTTAGTTACAACCTGCATTATTACTTATCTCAGGAACTCACCTTCAGGTGCTGGATTTGAACCAACATCTTCAGGGAGAGATGGCCATGGGATTAGCCCACTGTGCCACCAGCTCCCACAGGAAACTTGTGTTGCACGCTGACTTATAAGGTCAGTTAACCCATTTTTTTGAAAATAAAGGAAGGAATTAGCTGGATTTGAACCCTTTACTCCAAGAAGTAGTACAGCATGGTAGTGAATTAGCCCACTGTGCTATGTCATTTGCATAGACAAGCTTCCTTTATCATTGTCTATATAAGAAATTATCCAATTGCTGGAAGAAAGGAACCAACTAGATTTGAGTCCCACAAGCTAGGACCAGCCTAGCATGCAAATGAACTATCCCACTGCACCACCTGTCTCCTTGGGAGAGTTTAACTTTGTATATGGGATGAACGTTGCTTTTCAGAGTGCAGAATCGTGGATGATATTTCACAATTACTTTTGCACATCTGCAGATATAAACTAGCAATATAAGATGTGCTTTTTTATTGATTACGTAGAAAATTAACAGTCTTTGAAAATAAAGGAAAGAAGTGATCCAGATTTGAACCCAGTACTCCACAGAGAACAACACATCATACTAGTGAATTAATCCACTGTACCACCTAACTCCTTATGACAAGCTGGTAGTTTAACTCTGTATGAGATTAACTTCCCTTTCCAGCACTTACACACTTCAAAAGTTGATTTTAGTTGATAATTTTAGACCACCCCTTACATCAATATAAACAGTATGTACATTCAAGTATTTCTGAAATTACATTTCGTTATTTTATATACTAATTTATTGTTCATTCAAATGTTTAAACGGAATAATTGAGGAATCAGTTTTTTTTAAAAGGTAGGAAATAGGGGAGCTTGTCCTGCACCTCAGCTCCAGAGCGCTCCAGTGACCCCAGCTCCTGCACCTCTCCAGCTCCAAGTCCCGGAGCGGAGCCGGAGCATGGCTGGAGCATGGCCAACCCTAATTTCAGCTGCTGCATTGCTTATATTAGCACTGCAACAAGAAAAACACCCATTGCAGTAGCATTCCGGCAATAAATCCCAGGATTAAATGCATCTCGGTGATGCAATCCCGTATTGCACCAAATACCTAAATCACCACTATAGTTATGGCCATGGGAACAGTAATCATTTATTTAATTCAGACCCAGGCCAACACGCTACTACAGCGCTAGTGGAACACTCTTGGCATTGAAAGATACCTGAGTACTCAGAGTAGCAGATGGACAGGGGGCTGCGGGTGATCTTCTCCTCAAATAGGTCCTTCTTGTTAAGGAAGAGGATGATGGAAGTCTCAGTGAACCACTTGTTGTTACAGATACTGTCAAACAACTTCATGCTCTCGTGCATCCGGTTCTGCAAACAGACAGAGCAGTCAGCCGAACGATGAGACTGGACTTTTGTGACTTACACCAAGTCAGTTTAAAAAAAAATATATATATTAAAAACACACTTTTGGCCACCAGGTGGCAGGTACTCTACTGAAAATAATAATATTCAAATAAAAAGCAAGCATTGTGCAGATGAATCAGTTCCAAACAAGAGAGAGGTGGAATAAACCATAATATACAACTTGTTTTCCAGCTTTTGCCTAGTGCAAGGGGGGAAAAACAACAGTATCTACAACAGCACAGAAAGCACCACAAAATAACTGAAAATAAAGTCAGTCCATGTTTAAGATTTTTGAAATAATCCTAATTAAAACGTATTCCGTACAAATGTTGATTTTATTTGTACATTCCTACCATCTCCTCGTCTTCAGCCAGGACTAGGTCATAAGCGCTCAGAGCCACACAGAAGATAATGGCCGTCACGCCCTCGAAACAATGGATCCACTTCTTTCTCTCCGACCTCTGTCCTCCAACATCAAACATTCTACAAGAAGAGAGAGCAACAAGAGGGACGTCATTCCCTACACCATTATAAAATCCTTGGGCTCCACATTTAGATTTATCCCCTTAAAGATGAATGCATTCTCAACATTGAAAACTAGCAATGTAGTTTTAATCTGGTTATTTTCTGTAAAGTAGTTGCTTAACACTGGTAAGGTGGCCATATGGCTCCAGATTCACTGGGACAGGACCAGAGTCCACTGCAAAGGGAAGTTAAAACCCTTACACAATAGGTGCACCCACTCAGTCACCAAGCCCTGTGAAAACACCCTGCCTGGGAATAGAGGCATGTTTGGGGATCTCGTTTGCATAATGCAGCCTTATTGAGCATGCAATTCAAATGATGCCCCAGCAGCCTGCTTTTTCTTTCAGAATTTTTTTCAGGTATAAACCTCTTTCACTGAACCCTGCAGAGAGCGCTAGAGCAGAAAGCCTGTGAATGCTTAGCACATCTAGAGTTAATTAGAAAACGCTGTGGTAACGTGCTATGCAGCAGAGTGGTTTTCATTATTATTTGCAGGTATTATTAGAGGGGCTGGGGAATACACATTCAATATGTGCCTGTTTCTAAAGAGGCCCTATCCCTATGCTAACACCCCAACACCGGTTAGCGACTGAGACAAGCAGTTTTCTTAAGACACTCAATCATCACCTGCCTTTTTCAGCATTATTACAGTGTAGGCGTGAACACAGCACTTGTGACACTGCGGTTAACAGAGAGGTAAGTTAGTTGAGGGTCTGAGCCAAGTCTTGAAACAGCTTCTCCTGGCTGCCAGGGCTGTGGCTGATGAATACTGCATGTGATGACTAGGAAGCCTCTGTCACAGAGTTTGCATTTTTTTTTCCCCCCCAAGCGGGCAAAGCAGATGCATCATGTCAAGAGAATGCCTGGCCTCACACTGCACGGTGCACTCACTGCTCCTTTGATCGAAACTGCACCAACATCCTCTCATGGCAAAGCTCATATCCCAACTTGTACATTGGCAAACATCTGTTTGACATGGATCGGCAACAAAATAAAAACACACTTTTTATATTCAGTAAAGTGAAAGCAAGCGTTGCAAAATCTGTCTTGCTAAGTTTAGGATTAGTTAACAACTAGCAATTCCTCAAATCACTCTCTGGGGACCTGTACTATTTAATATCCAATGTATGAATTAATGGCATTACAAAAATATACATGTCATTTTTCTTTAAAGTCCTGGATGGCCATTATAGTAATGAGGCTCTTTGAAAAAAACATTGGAAAGCCAAGGATTATTCACTGCTGGAGCTGACAAAGTATGAACTATTGGATTAGCCAGGCAGCTGAAGCTTCCAAGGGGGTTGCTATTCAGCACCATTGTCGTACTGTTTATGTTGTTAAAACAGGTGAATAGCAGTCACTGGCTTATTATTATGCCATCTGAAGGCATCGCTAACTTAACATGCAAGGCAGTCCTTATACTACATTACACACATTACAGGTTTATTACAATGACAATTTGTTGCAAATCATTTCCTGGTGGTGTTTCTTTATTCTCTCCAGCTATTCAATTATCTTAAATCTATTATCAGTACTTAATGTATTTAAATGTAGTAGCACAGCATATGTAATCCATGATATCAGACTTACAAAAGCTGAGGACAGACCCCAGTAACTGACTGAAAAGCCCAAATTGGGTTCGGCCTCTAACTTCAGCTAAGGAGGATCCTAACCAACTCTCACCAACAGAAGACACATTTATCCGGATTAAGCAAACATCAGTGATTTCAAAGCAGACCAAATAACTACCGAACTAATGTGATGTGTTGAGAACTGTAAAACGAGGGAGGGAGGGAGAGAATCTGGGTCTGCAGCTGTGAGCTGCTATGCTTGGTGTTCACGTTCCCACACACAGAGCCTCCATGCAATGTTTAGAAAGAGCGTTGTGTTATCTAAATGTTTACTGAAGACTGGCCTGCACAAGGAGCACTGCTTCACCCTTCAATTTTGAGGCTACACAGAAACAAAAACGTGAGGATTCAGGCGTTCCCAGAAGTGCAAATCAAGAGTTACATGTACTGGACTGGAAAACTGCACGCATTTCTACCCTCGGAGCCAGTGACGAACGCCAGACGATACTTAAAACTAGACTGAAACTCTGCTCGCCGATGGAGAGATCATGCAGAGAAGGCTAAAGTGAAACTGTAAGCAAACAACGCCATTTTCTTTTTGGTTTGCTGAATATGTTCTCCAGCTGGGGTACTGTTAATAGCGTCGACAATGTAACTTATGTAGACCTATTTGTGCAAAGTATAAAAACTGAAAGCTTACTATAAAAAAAAGAATATATTTTAACTGTGCAGAGGCCAACCGATACCATCATTGCTTAACAGAGGCCGTACTCACTTGAAGTGCAGGTCCTTGAAGGTGAAGTGTGTCTCCACAATGCCGGTGGTCTTCACTCTGGTCCGCAGAACGTCCTGTTGGGTGGGAATGTAATCCTGTCTGGCTATCCTCTCAAGGTCATTCAGGTAACTGCAAGGAAAGACGCAAACATGCATATGCTGTGGCACAAGATGCTGGTTTCACTGGAGATTTCAGTATGACTGGTGATAGCCTTGGTCATACTATATATTAAAAAAATAACAACCACCACCAACAACGTTCTGCATTACTTCTGTAATCAAAATCCTTTGCAATTCATGTAAAAAAAAGTCACTGGTCTATAATCTTTAGTTACTACCAAATCTAATGAAAAACTGAAAGGAACCTAAACTGCTACAAAAAAGGTATTCAACCATTATTCAACCAGGTATTCAAGAGGTCAGCCCCATGTAGTGAATCGTAAGAACATAAGAAAGTTTACAAATGACAGGAGGCCATTTGGCCCATCTTGCTCGTTTGGTTGTTAGTAGCTTATTGATCCCAGAATCTCATCAAGCAGCTTCTTGAAGGATCCCAGGGTGTCAGCTTCAACAGCTTTACTGGGATGTTGGTTCCAGACTCTCACAATTATTCTTTGTTCAAGACTGAATAGATTCAGTTCTTTCAGCCTGTCTGCATATGACATGCCTTTAAACCCGGACTAATTCTGGTAGCTCTTCTTTGCACTCTTTCTAGAGCAGCAATATCCTTTTTATAGCAAGGTGAACAGAACTGAACACAATATTCTAGATGAGGTCTTACTAATGCATTCTAAAAGTTTTAACATTACTTCCCTTGATTTAAAGTCAACACTTTTCACTATATATCCAAGCACTTTGTTGGCCTTTTTTATTTCTTCACCACATTGTCTAGATGAAGATATTTCTGAGTCAACATAAAACTCCTAGATCTTCTTCATAGATTCCTTCTTCAATTTCAGTATCTCCCATATGGTATTTATAATGCACATTTTTATTGCCTATGTGCAGTACCTTACACTTTTCTCTATTAAATGTCATTTGCCATGTGTCTGCCCAGTTCTGAATGCTGTCTAGATCATTTTGAACGACCTTTGCTGCTGCAACAGTGTTTGCCACTCCTCCTATTTTTGTGTCGTCCGCAAATTTAACAAGTTTGCTTGCTATACCAGAATCTAAATCGTTAATGTAGATTAGGAAGAGCAGAGGACCTAATACTGACCCCTGTGGTACTCCATTGGTTACCTCGCTCCATTTTGAGGTTTCTCCTCTACTCAGTACTTTCTGTTTTCTACATGTTAACCACACCCTAATTCATATGCATGCATTTCCTTGAATCATCTTCATACAGCTTAGTAAATAAATACAGCATCAGATTTATATTCTAATAAATAAGGATCAGCACACTAGCTAAAAAATACAGGATTACACTATATTACAATGAATATGCACAGACACTGCATTCATGGCTCAAAATAACGTAAAACCCCTGAACTTGATGAAGGTGGCATTATTTTTTTGTTGTTTCTCCCATTCAGACTAACTGTGGTAATATTGCTTACAGCAGCATTATCACAGCCTGAATTGCAGAGACATGTAAAAAAATAATACTCGTCCAGGTCTATCAACTATAGAAACTGGAAGCCAGCTGTTTGTGCAATACTTAGCCACTTTTCATCGCTTTCAGTCTGCCACAGCCTCAGTGGAACACTGAACTTACAGGCAGAGTTGTAGGCCTCATGTATAATCCTGCCATTAAAATCGGTTTTGAATACCAGTAGTAGGATCAGTGCACAAAATCAAAATCAAAACCACGTTAAATTGCAGAGCAGAGAGGCAGCAATAAGTAAAGAAATCGCAATAATCTGAGTTGTAATTTGATGTATAGAATGGTTCTAGGTGGGAAACACAAAAATAAATCAATGAGTCAGGGAAGAGGGTTAACGTTTCGAGTTGTTCACGGTACGTCTTTGCTCACAAACTGATTATGTTTGAGTTTCCCCTCAAAGAACCATTGTGGTTTCTGTTTACACCACACGTCACAGACAGTTGTGATGATACACCTAATTAAGCATTTTATTTTTGTTTTACATATTAAACATTGCAGTTGCTATGGGGAGCTATCAATTCAAACCTTGGCAAAACAGCTATTGTGATGTCACTGCTACCATGGGCCACTGAAATTTGAAAAATAAATAGCATTTTGAAACACCCGCAGAACTATAGGTTCTGGATAAGACATGAAGAAGGACTCAAATACATTTTATCAGACAATTAGAGCTTATGGTAATGTTAAGGGTTTTTAGAGGGGGCTAAAAGCTACTAAAGGCAAGGTCACTCTCATATATTACACACGCAGACAACATTATTATTTTTCTTATATGTCACTAACAGAGCTGTGCTCCTGCCTTGCGAGCGTACAATGAGTTATACCTTAACATTTAGCGCATTTACATTTGCTGGTTATTACAACTGACCTTTACATTTATAATTAGATTAATCCATACTCAAATTATTTTTTTCTAGAAGGGCAGTTCAGTTCACTTCCCAGTGGGATCTGTGGGGGGGAGATGTGTCTTTAAAGAGACCCCTATGTTTGAAGAGAGCAGACGAGTATTTATTTCTGCTGTTCTTCTTACCTTCTAGACTCTGGCCTTTTCATGTTGAGTTTGTTTTGGAGATGCAGTAGAAATAGGAAACAAATAAACAGCTTTATCACCATAGAAACTAGATGTTCTCAGCGGCTTGGTGGCAGGGGTCTGGAGCTCCTTATAAAGGCCTTCCATGAGCAGAGGAAAACTAGGACATGTTAACATCAGACTAGTGTATGGGGGTTACTTTACTGAGGTCTGGGGAATCAGAAAGGTCAGGTCTGCTTGCAATGCTGGACTACAACCCCAACTCCAGATCTCATCCAATTTAATTTCACCATCCAAACTGCCAAAGCAATGTGGGTTTGGAAAGGATAAAGGGGACAAAATTGGATCAGAATATTCATTTACATGCCTTTGACCTCAGAGTATTCCCACTGGATAGGAGTGTTCTGTGGACTTATAATGACCAGACCACCCATAGGCTTAGTCAGTTTTACAGTGGCCTCCAGAAACTGCACTTAGGAGAGACTGGATTGATTTATTTGGATTTTAAATAATTACATACATTCAAAATTGCATTGCAGGCACTACAATCCAGCTCACTTGGCTTCTTTCTGAATGTGTGTTTGTCAGTCTAAGTGGTGGGAACATGATTAGCTAGCAACAGTTCTCTTTGCTTTCTACTTCCTGGATAAAGCATGTTTATCAAATATATATATATATATATATATATATATATATATATATATATATATATATATATATATATATATATATATTACAGTAGAAACCTCTTTGAGATCCACCATGGCAGTCCAAATTGATTGGCACGCATTAGCACTTACAGAACGTTATGAAGGAAACCAGGCAAAAAATAAATAATAAAAAAGTAACAAGTACATGCACCTACTTTTAACTAGTCTGTTTTTTTGTGCTATCACAGCTTCTAGTACTTCTTGTTTTACATAAACTTCCTGTCCTGGACAATGGGGTTAGTAGGAATATTTAAAAATACATTTTATCAACTTCTTGACGTAACTAAAAAATAGGCTACAGGATTTAGTTGTTAAAACGAAATAAATAGAGACCCAACAAGAGATTTCCCAACAGTCCCTTGGGAAGGGAAAAAATTGTTCAACTAAATATTAGGAATCAGATTATATTACTTAAAGGAAAAAAAATTCAAATTAAAAACATGAATGTCTATTACTTCTACCAGCTTCTCAGGACGTTGCCATTACCAAACACGTCAGACAACCTAATCAATGCTGGAGATAGAGATGACTACAGGTACCAAGACCTAGACTGCTAGACAATGTGTCATTTCTTTCAAGAAATGTCTAGAATGCACAAATATTACTGTTTAACAGGGATTTAAATAAATAAATAAATAAAAGGAAAACAGGCAAACTCAAAGTTGCGTACAAAATAAATAGAAAAGCTGAGCAGGTCCAATTCATTTTATATATACAAAAAACAGGTGTCATTAGACAAATATCTGGATAAGTGTTGCCTAGCAACATATGTATAGAGGCTGTTAATGTGGCAGGGATGAGCAAAAAAACAGAATATTACGACTCATGTAATTTCCTCTTTGACGGATCTCTACATTTAAATTTTCATAAATGGTCTGTTTATTCAGGATTTTACTTAGTACATAGTGCCACTAGGTGGTTGCAACCTGGGTGGTGTATGTGCTGAGAATTGAGGTTACTGTTTGGGCAAATCTCTTATCATGCTTTGAAATAATAGGCCATGAATATATTACAATGAATGACAAAGACAGAAATAAAGCTGTACAGCTCTGCAATGCTTATGATGAAGAGCTCTGAGCTCTGCCCGTTTCTTCTCTGCAAGTGTTACTTACACTTAACAAAGCTTTATCCAAATACCTACTTGCATCCGTTGAACTCGTTTGACAGAAATAACCCCAGGACCACACTGACGAGACGGGAACATGGACTTGACCTGTCTTATGGATCACAGTCATTTCCTCGTAGTTCAAAACAAAAACAGTAGTTTCAAAGAAATACCTACAAATACTGTACTTTTGATTAAACACAAATACACCATAGCTTGTCTGATAATTAAGCATATAGAAATGACGTTAAAGCAGAAAAAATACTGCCATAAAAGGTTAGATTTTTCTCGTACAATACCCAGGATGGAACTTGACCTAAGAGAATCATACAATACGGTTGAAACCAGTATCAGAATCTATTAGGTCATGACTCATGATCATCCAGATACCAAAAAGTGATGTTAAACACAATATGGCAGCCATATGAAGTCATAGGTCACAGTGAGCTGTACTGTTTTTTGCCCAAGGAGTTTCCAGAAATTAATTGTGCAATTTTATTAATAAGGCTATATCCATAAAACAAATTTAAAATTAATTATATATTTATTTTTATTTCCCCCCAAAATCTTTTACATAGCCACCCAGTGAAATGAAAGGCTCTTGTCGTCTGTTTACTGGTGCAAGTTTACACAGAGCTTAGGGTTAGGCTCTCATCTAATTTGCTGCTGTTAAAAACCATCCCAATTAAGTAAATGAGATACATTAATTAAGAAGTAGGGAATTTGCAGCACTTTAGTGTGGTAATTATTCCACTAAAGCCCAGAGCAGGCAGCATCTTCTTTTATAGTATTACCGAGGCACTAGGGCAAAGAAATATAAGGACCTAATTTGTTGGCACGCAGGGGTGTCCAGGGTACCAGTTTCCAGGACATGCTAAAGATCCTGTCACTGGGGAAACGGGGAAAGAAACAGCAGCTATGACTGGGGAATTATGCGTCCGTAATTAAGCATATACCAGCCATTAAAGAAACAGATTTACCCTTCACGGTTTTCAAACTCCAGAAATAAAGTAATAACCCTGTTGCGTCTCTAATTTGTTGGTCGAAGATTAGTTGGTCGAAAAATTACTGTGGCCTAGTGTGGTTAAAGCTGAGGGACTGGGAGGCAGCATGGCCTAGCAGTTAGTGCAGGACTGGGAGGCAGCATGGCCTAGCGGTTAGTGCAGGACTGGGAAGTAGTGTGTTTTCATAAGACTGGCATTTATATAGAAACAAAAAAATAAAATGGCTCCTAGCAACTGGTATTGTTACAAAGTTTAATCCTGTAATCATAATCACGTTGGCGCCCTCTAAAACTGCTCTACTGGAAATGGTCACTCCGAAGATACCTTTTACTGGAAATCTCAAATATTTCCAGTCAATTATTTTTTACTTTTTAATGGAGCATTTCAGCTCAATAATATATAAGCAAAGTGTTTTCCTTGCCATAAACTGAAAAACGATCAATCAACCCAGCCATCTATCTTTTCCTCTGCAAATTAAATGGGACAAGATTACTCTTAAAATACTAACAACACAACGTACCTGAATGCGGGTTTCAC
Organism: Polyodon spathula; assembly: GCF_017654505.1. Classification (NCBI taxonomy): domain Eukaryota; kingdom Metazoa; phylum Chordata; class Actinopteri; order Acipenseriformes; family Polyodontidae; genus Polyodon; species Polyodon spathula. The sequence goes on along the minus strand of NC_054556.1, from coordinate 9,328,502 downwards.
TTGATTAGGTGTAACTTTCGATATCCCAGATAATTTTTTAATCAGGATTGAAAAGGTGTCTGGGCTACAGCATATCATTTATACAGCTTCTTATCTCTTTGGTTTTTAAATGTATTTATTTTTGGTAAATGTTTAATTACATGAAGGTGCTTTAGTTGCTAGACTAAGCATTACTGAGTTTAGCGACACCCACACAATTCAGCAGTGATTAATGTTATTTTTCTCTGCATCTAATACAGCCTGCATCAAAAGCCCCTCCATTAGAAGCAGTTTCACTGCAGTGAAACTGCATTCTACTGCTTCAGCTGTGAGCTTATTTTCACTGTTAATGGAGATTATAGACCTACAACTGAATTTACAATGCAATTAGTGTCTATAGTTTGTAATTCAGATGCAGTTGTAGTGTGGGAATGAAAATATGGTCTGCATTGACTTTTCACCACCAATTAAGTTTGTAACTGCAAGGAAACCACATTTGTTTGTTTTTTTCAAATGTGAAGATTTCCTTTAATCTCAAACAGAGAGCAGATGTAAAGGGAGAAAACAGCAGTCATTTCCAGCAATGAATGCAGAGGACTGTAATTGAAGTTTTAATCATCTCCGACAGCTGAGCCCAACTCTCACCATTGCGCCTTTTAAATTAAACGCAGAAAGCTTTTAGAGAAATCACAGACACGAGAAAAAAGAACTGACCTCGACTGATGGGGAGTAAAGTGATCAGTATTAATGAACAGACTCTCGGTTCTCTGTTGTTTCACGACCCTTGGAAAGTACAAGTCAAAGTCTCAGGTGCAAGGACATTTCTGATGTTGACAGTCTACTTTACTATGCCTCACAGTTTTCACTATAAGATTTAGGCATTCTGCCAGGGGGGCCACGTATAAGACTAGATTCATCAAAAGGAGAACAGCGCCATATCAAGCTATAACTTTACTATTGAATCCATGGACTATCACAAGCAATTCAGTCAGCTCCCTGTACTTCTCATATAATGTATGCGCAAGGAGCTACAAGCAGCCCACTTTACTGGCCTTGCTGGAAGCCGTCGATGGATACTCACTATGCGGCCGAGTCGTTCAGCTGGTACTCTCTGGAGCGGGTGAAACAGCACTGCACCCCGGTGTCTGCCCACAGCCTCCGGATGACACTGGACAGGTCGTCAGACATGACACCCTGCTCCTCCGCGCCGCCGGACAAAGCAAAGAGCTGCCGGGCATCATCCTGCAGGGGGCGACAGAAATGTGTTTTACAAGCTTCCCCACAAAGCACTCAAAAAACCAGCTAAACAGCAGGACATGCATTGTGCAAACACTCTCCCTCCAACCAGTCTAATATAAAGAGATACCACACAACATATTTTGCAAGAACAATATCTGGGCTGATTAATGATATGGACCGACTACCTACAAACATAAAACGACACACATTTTTCAAACTACAACAATGAAAAACAGCACAAATCAGAATTGTTTAAGAGAAAACCATTTCATCAATTCACAACTACCAACTCGACAGATTTTCTTTAAGATTTTTGGCACCATTGCCTGCATCGTTACACTTCTTCATAAAGTATTGTCTTGGTTTTGCTTGTTGTTTTTGCCCCCTGAAAAAGGTTACAGCAACACATTAATCTTGGCATCATTTTAAATAAATTGAAGCGATCAAGCTGCTGGGGGTGCTTCTTAGAATTACTTTTACATATCTGCTGGGATCGAAGGGAGCAGTGATTTATGTTTCTGTTAAACTGATGTATTGCCAGCTGTGAGTGAGCGAGCAAGATTGCACAGCGTTCAAAAGGTGCAGCACATTCCATGCAGAGGCGGCTCGGGAAGCACATAGACCAGGCCGCTCAAAGGCTTACTGGAAGAGCCAGTGGGTTGCAAAGAACACCAGGAGCTTCCATTCCCAATTTGTGACTATCCTCAGACTGTATAGGTCCGTGCCAGTTTGAAGACAGTGTATCTGGTTGGGTCTCCGTCAATATTTTTTGCGCCAGGCTACGTGGAAGCCAGGTCACAGCAATAGTCTACAAACTGGTACGCGGGGAAGGCGAGTCAATAGGGTTTAAACATGAATGAAAATAGAAATACGGTAACGATCCTGAGATTAAATGGATTGAGAATAAATGCAGTTAATTTCAAGTATTTGATTTTATGCTTTCAAGTCTGTTGTGAACACAGATGAAGCAGGGATATATATTCTAGCAGTCTGTAGGTAGGTTTCGAGTACAGATTGTATGTTGTGTGCCCTCCATGTAATTGCCACTTGGTGCGGTGTCAGAATCAAGCTTGTGTTTATCAAATCTAAATGCCACCGGACATATCTCCATCCAACAGGCTCACTCATGACAATAAATACACTTATATGGCTTGCAGAAGACATTCAAATCTTCTAACTGATATTGTTCGTGCAACTAAAAACTACCTTTGGATAAATTATGCTAACTTAACAGTCAATAAAAGCTTTTTAAGAAGCACAGATTAAAAGCATAGAAAGGAAATTCTAAATATATTCTGTTCACTGTCCTTCAAGTTCAAGTGTCCAGATGTATTCTTTTAGTTGTAAAAGTAACTCTCAATTTCAATTCAATTAAAGCAAAAGTAGTCCAATCGCTGTCCCGTGGAGCTGTAAAGCTGACAGGGCTCGGCAGTTTAGCAGGCACACGGCGCTCGTGGTGTCCTGTTTTTGAGAAGCTCTTCTGACTGATCAGCAAGGCAGGGGGGATGTAGTAACCTTCACTCAGCAGCCTTGCTTATTATTACTGACAGCGGGAACTCCAAACGAAAATGAACTGAATGTGTCACTTATATTGCAAAAGCAACATGAAGCTGGCACTGCATTGTGCCTACCCATCCGACAACAGCCCTGTGAATGCAAAGAAGAGATTCCCTCCCCAGTGCTGTCAGACCCTCACTGTTCGTAGGCACTAAATTCACCCCTGTGCTGTACCTGCCCTGTGGACAGACAGACAATGGACTTCAGTCATCAGGCTACACTCATCCCTTCACCAGCGTGTCAGGACTTCCGATCACGAGCAAACTGGGTCAGAACTGGGCCACGGCTCGCCCTGCAAGAGCCCCAGCACTCTGGTCAACTCACCGCTCGGGAGGTGTCTCCGAAGTCAATCTTGAGAATGCCCATGGCTTTGATAATGGCCATGATGGACTGGATGGTGTTGCTGTAAACCACAGCTCTGTACTGTTTGCATTCGTCCTCCGAGTAGCCATCTTCATGGATAATTCTAGCAGGGAACAAAAAACAGCAACCTTAGCAATACCAAGCACAAGCACAAAGTACGACCTCAGCATTTTCTGTAAGAATGCATAACCATTTACATACTCATTTTAATGAAATTCCTTTAAGAAATCTGCAAGAAAGGCCCTTTGAGAACAGCAACATATCTTCTCACATATTGTGAAAATGCAGAATATTTACCATGAGTTGTCAAGTAAGCAGTTTTACATTTGCTGTACAGCTATGGCCAAAAGTTTTGCATCACCCTATAGAATTAACTCATTTTGCTTCATAAAGTCGAATGAAACCCGCCGAATAATGTTATGTTAACATACTGAATTACATATCGGTTTGTAGTTTTCCATACAGTTTGTAGTTTTTTTCTAACATGAAATACTGTACTACTATTATGGCTTCCAGTAAACTTTTGCAATACGATTTTGTAGTTTCTTTGATTACATGAGGTTAAGTAAAATAACTAAATTATGTTCCTAAAATTCTAGGTGAATACTACTGTACTACTATTATGGCTTCCGTAAACTTTTGGCCATACATTGTTAATTTACAATATCCCAATGTTAATAAAGCAACTGCAATCTATAATGACTCCCTGTGAGTCATAACACTTTCCCCTAACTAATGAACCACTGGAACAAATTCAATTGCAGGACAAGTTCTACTGCAGTTCAGAAAGCCTATACTGTAGAACACAAAAGTTGCTAAATAAGAGATCCTGTAGGATTTTTTGCAGAAGTATTGTACACTATTTTCTCATTTGGGTTAATGCAACTGCTTTCCTGGCTCATCTGGTGGTTTATCTGTGACAAATTGAAGCTAATCTTAGCCATTTATGTGAGGCGTGAGAAAGCGCAGGGCTCTTTGCTGCCGGGATGTTACAGCTGACACTGTTGGTTTTAAATATTGGTAACCGGGGATTGTTACTTAAAATACCCGCTGGAGTGGAGAGCCCTGGAAGGAGTTTGCTCTGCAGAAAACCAAAAGGAAGAGACTGACTTACTTCATCTGCTTCACAATGGTACTCTTCCCCGACTCACCAGCACCTGCAGAGGAAAAGAAAATAGTCAAAAGGTTAAAAATATATTTCCTTTAGCTGCCAACTTAAACAATTAAACACTTTTCACATCTGGTACCCAGTCTGCATTGGACACCATCGCTTTGACTTACAGAGTTTGGCTTGGTTTTGTATAGGCTCTTAACTAGGGGATTTCTGACAGCGTTGTTTTATTTTATTTTTAGGTCAAGTGTCCATGACCCACAGGAACAGTTGATACTGTGACATTTATGTTCAGCTCAACCGAAAAACTTCACAGTTAAATGACAAGATTACAATAGTAGAAGATCACATTGCAGGAAAAATGGTAATAAGATAACGCCTTCGCTACCACTGGTATCCCCAGTTCTAAACCAGCGTACACCAACAAGCATTTCTGAGCTGAACAAAAAGCTTTATCAAAGATGTATTGTGTTTTACCTCACCATCACAAATGTATTCATTCAATAATAATTCTTTTTTTCAATAAATAATTTTGGCAGGAAGGAGAGAAAGCTGCCACACTTTGACCCCGAGCCTGCCAATTAAAAGGTGGGCCTGTGCCGTTTGTCAGAAGTCTGACTGCAGTGACCTGCCCTTCTCTGCTGCTCGGCTCATAAATAACAGGTTAAATTAATCCAAGGGCCTTGCACTCTGGCTTCTGGATGTGTGAATCATTATCATCATCATCCCTCAACATCAGGTACTGATGAGAGGAAGCAGGTGGTACTACAATGACAAGGCAGTCTCCTTTGGACTATGAAACTGTACAAGTGCCAGGGATGCAGAGAAGTCCCACTGCTCCCAATGCAAGGGTGGAGAAGTGATGCTATTAACACGGAAGGTACTGTGTTTTTACATGAACACTTACTGCAAACAGAGGGCTTGTACCTCATTGTATAGTAAGTATAGTACAGCAGGGTTACAGTCCTCATATGTTACAGTAAATATGGGGAAGGGTCCATACAAGGAGAACAGTGCGGCACACTCGTGTTACACTCCATGTTGGTTTGCACCCCATGCACTTCAACACCAGATTATTAATTAATAACACTATGTAACACAATTTTTGTTCCTGGGTAGTAAGTGTTATTTCCTAATTGCTTATGCCTCAAAAGTATAGAAAATGGCTATTATTCCCCACAAACTTTGCTTTTGTGACCAGGACAGTGATATTTTGAAATTTACCTATTTCCAATGAGAAAACGGTCTTTTCGTTCACAAAAAGTCAGAAAAAAACAAGATATGAATCCAAATTAACATGTATTTATACTAAAGTAATACAAAAATGACTACAAAAGATTTAGAAGTGAGTAGTTTGAGATTTACGATTATACTGTAAATCACTTTCACGAATCAGCGCCCAAATGTAGTCTCCCATCATGTTCTCGTTATACTGTCCTTGGTAGCAGCGTTCAAAGTCTAGTATATCCTGGTGGAAGCGCTCGCCTTGCTCCTCCGAGTACGCTCCCATGTTCTCCTTGAATTTATCAAGATGAGCATCAAGGATATGGACTTTGAGGGACATCCTACAGCCCCTTGTGCCGTAGTTCTTCACCAGAGTCTCAACCAGCTCCACATAGTTTTCGGCCTTGTGATTGCCCAGGAAGCCCCGAACCGCTGCGACAAAGCTGTTCCAAGTCGCTTTCTCCTTACTAGTGAGCTTCTTGGGGAATTCATTGCACTCCAGGATCTTCTTAATCTGTGGTCCGACGAAGACACCGGCTTTGACCTTTGCCTCAGACAGCTTAGGGGAAAAGTCTTGAAGGTACTTGAAGGCTGCCGACTCCTTATTTAGAGCTCTGACAAATTGTTTCATAAGGCCCAATTTGATGTGCAGTGGTGGCATCAGCACCTTCCGGGGGGTCCACCAGTGGCTCCCACTTGACGTTGTTCCTCCCCACAGAGAACTCGGTCTGCTGTGACCAGTCCCGCCTGTGGTAGCGCGCCTTGGTGTCCCTGCTGTCCCAAAGGCAAAGATAGCAGGGAAACTTGGTAAAACCGCCTTGGAGACCCATCAGGAATGCCACCATTGCAGCCTCTTGATGCCATCTCAGAAAAATGCAGATATGTATCCACTTAGGCAGCTGGAACTAAACTGAACTGGTGGGCTTAAGGCCCCTGTATTTATACTACTATTTACATTACTGGAAAGTTCTAGAAGTTACTCCAAGTTTACTCAGCACTGAATCTATCTGGAATGTTCTGGAAAATAGGTAAATTTCAAAATATCACTGTCCTGGTCACAAAAGCAAAGTTTGTGGGGAATAATAGCCATTTTCTATACTTTTGAGGCATAAGCAATTAGGAAATAACACTTACTACCCAGGAACAAAAAAATAATTAAAATTTGTTACACGGTGTAATCCTGAACTTTGCAGGCTTCTTTCCCTTGACTTGTGATTTACTAAAGTGATTTCAATAGAAAGGTGCAACAAATCCCCCAGATTCTAAAATGATAAGCCTTCAGCCAGGCTGTGCCTGCTGATCACCCAAGGTGACTTTCCAAGCACTTTGTTGACGCCATCTGTCAGATTTTAGCGAGATCTGACTGTGGACAGCCAGGCACTGAGATAAAATGGGTTGGAGTCAGTGATGTTGGTGCCAGGGCTGGCTCTGGCACACCATGGCTCAAAATGCTGATAAAAGGGTGTTGAATGAAACGGTGTACAGTTTCCTCCAGGTCACTTAATCTGGCTACAGAGAGAGGGAAAACTCAATAGGCAACTGCTGAAAAACTCCACACTTAAAAATCATCACAAAAGTGTGTTGCCTGAGCCTAATGAATGATTAAAAAGAGAGACTAAATAAATAAATCAATGGAATTGATGTAATGCATCACCCAGTCCTTCTGCCCTATTCACTTCAACTTCCTCCACATGGTAACGCATCACCCCACTGCTTTTGTCTTGAAACATTTCACTGTGTCACTGCCAGTCTCTTTCCTTTGCTCTGGAAGCATGTTTGGCTAACTTATTACACAAAGCCACATTTCTGTATGTCTTCCAATAGGTGCTAACCTTGCCAGCATTTAAATGAGATTAGATCTGTTTTAAGTCTGAAAAAAGCAAAACGGAGCTCCAGGTTTACATTATGGAGAGAAATTCATAAACGACAGAAAGCATTCAGGGAAGTACATTAACCCATCTTCCTGCACTGTCACTGCAATGATAAGCATCCTGAAGCATTAGTGTAGCGCTGGAAACCTGACACAAAACAGAAACCAGGCACTGCTAATAGAGTTTTGTAAAGCAATTAAAGCAGGTACTGAAAAGCCATGAAAACTCCATTTGCACCCTTTATCCAGCAGTAGATGTGTTGCGCTCTGTGTGTCTGATTCAAAGATTAAGCTGACTAATGAAAGTACAGTGCCCTCACTAAACTAATGTTTTGCATGCCTCTTACCATTGCTTATAAACAGAGAAGGCTGCTGGGTAATGAAACTTAGTAAGCAAACGATGGGAAACAATATTCCAGGACCACTACCCCGGTTCAGATTAAAAAGGCACTGCAGTAGTCGATCGGCTGGTTTCACAGAACCATATTAGCACTTGGGCTACTTTACCTAAAATAACATCAGTGAGTCCAAGATTAGTGATAATCAGGGTCTGTGAAACTAGCCATGTATGTTTTAACATCAGCTGCCTATCACTAGTATCGGAGAAGGGTTAAGAGAAAATTCAAAACAACAGAATACGTTAGTTTTACAGGGAAACTAAACATCCTTGAGTGGTAATGACATTTTCCACCTCCCTAAGTGACACCCATAAAGAGCACAGCACAGAGGTAAACTATAATGCCCTACTACAGCAGCAACGGAGACTGGATGCTCTGTAGCCACAGGCAATGCAGATGGCTCAGTAACTCTTTAAACCTCCTAACCAGTTCTGGCAATGACCAAGACTGAATACACTATTAGTTTGGAAACTGCCAGTTTGTTCCAGGTCATACATTAATTAAATTGCACTGATATTCAAAATAGTTACATGTCTATCAATGAATAAATGCTTTTATATCAGGCCGGTGGGATGCCAGGGCATTGACCTCTTGGCTCTGGCTAGGCTGTTGCTTCGGGCACTGCCAAAAGCATGCTCTGTCTGTCTTAGCGACGACGAGGAAACCCAAATTATATGACATACCCTTATCAGTCTTCCGGTGTGAGCATCCAAGTGTGTTGCAAAAGTGTCTGTGTCAGATGTTATTTGTACACAATTTCCTATAAAGCATGCGTGGTTGTTTTCTTAAAAGGTCTTGACACGAAAGCCCAGAGCCTACACTTTACACACAGAAAACTGCACAGTCAGTGAATGGTGGGCTCTGATTGACGTGTACTGTTCGAAGCATCTACCATAATACAAGAAAAAAAAAAAAAAACTGCATCTGGCAACAAATGAAAAAGCCAGCAAGGTGCATGTACTGTAATATTTTCAAATTACTTATTCATAACTTTTGGGTCATTCAGAAACGTCAAGCTCTGAGATTGTACTGCAGGGGAAAAGCAGCTGCCTCCCTAACACCATAATAATCTGTGTCCCTTTAACAACCCCTGAAGACTCAATAAAATGAAACTGTTTATCTTTCCCCGCAAACACTCATTTGGTTTTAATTAAAGCAGCTGATTTCCCAATCGTTCACATCACTGCTGCCACTGAATCTATGAACTCAATGCAGTTTGTCTTACAGTCAGAATAATTGTGCTCCCCCAGAGTTGGGAAGAAATGTCCCGCATTACCGTGTCTGAAACTCCTACTGCAATTGTCAAGTATTAAACTGTCAAATCATAGTCGCTCACAGCCAATGAAATGGTGTGATAATCAAGCAATCCGATCCTATCAACCAAGGTACATTCTGGTGTTACCAAACTTGATTTGTGGCGAGCTGAATTTGGACCTGGTCACCTGACGTGAAAGAAAACCTGACTGCTCAACCAAAATGTTTTTATGGACTTGAGAGAAAGGGCACTCAGTACAGGACAACTTTCCAGTTCTCCCTGATCAGAAACACTAATATTCAATACAAGAGACACAGGTCAGAGGTCCTGTTTACACACATCTGTAGATTATTTGAATTGTAAGAATGCAAATACTCCTTGCTGCTTAGCAACTGGCAATTCAGAGACACTCACGGTGGTCACAGCAATTTGCTGCAGTGAGCCAGCCTCCCACTGGAAAAAAAAAGGTGGGCTTTTAGTCATCGAGATTCCCACTTAGTCCATTTGGATACAGTTAATTTGATCAGTATTTCTGTCACGCAGAACACTAAAAACACTACAGCTTGCTCATTGATTAAAGGAAAAATTATTTCAGGAAAATAACAAGGGTCCATTTGACTGAGACATTGTAGAGCTAAATAGAGCTACAGTAAAGGGGTTTAAATGAAAACAGTGATGGAAATAAACCTGGGTGTTAATTTGCCATTGAGGTAGATATTTATTATACAATGCTTTCTTTGAATTCAGTAGCTGTGGGCTATAGTACTAAGAACTTCCCAAGACTACCAGTTTAATCAAGGTTAGACACACAGGATTGGCACAAATGAAGAATGAAGACCCAAGATGACCCTTCAGATACTTACTTTTTCCAAATACTAAAATTGCTGTTCCTTCAATTTGAACACGCTGCACACAAACTTTGATGCCAATGTGGTAGGCAATAAAAAAAAAAATCATAATTTCACAGCTACAGTATTGAAATCTGTATCTGAAAGGGGAACTGAGAGCTTCAGTTGGATATCTTTGAAATCACATTTAGATATGTTGTGGCTAGAATATATATATTTTTTCTTTTAGGGTGTCACTAACCTCATGATTCAATTGCAATGGTGTATTTGAATGCCAGCTTTACACTTCTCCACCCAGTGCTTGAATACTGTAAGTGCAAGCAAAGAGTGGAGATTGACTTGAGTATCCTGCTCCTGACAAGCTGTCCTTCAGATACCAGCTTTTTTTATTTCTTGCTGCTTTACAGTTCGAAGTTTAGGTCATCATTTCCCATGTTAAAAACTACTGTAAAAGTATGTGCCATGAAAAGGTATACTGAATAAACTTAAAAAATGTATAAAAACTGAATAAAAAAAATGTCTGTCATTTAAAATACAGTATTAAAAGTACAGTGGTGTAAAACAAATAAAGCAACGTCTTGACAAAGAAGCAAAACATTGTAAGATAATTCAATAATGCAATTACCATAATTCCCCAAGTACAATGTGTATTCTGTGTATAATGTGCACCCCATGTATAATGTGCATGACTGAGCTGCCATGGGTTACATCTGATACTGTATAAGAAGTATCTTTCACTAATTTTCTAATCACCTTAGTTTACTATATGGAATGCAATAATCAGAATATACTGTACACATATGCACAACCTGATTACTATAGAGTTTCCCCATAGGGAGTGTATTATGGTATTGGTGTAACCAAATATGGAGTCATTAGTGCATCATGCATATTGGTCTTTATTGTTTATCCAAATAGATTTCTTATATAAATTTTCTTACGTTCTTATGAACTGTGCCTTGACACTGGGTCAGTGCAGAAAGCATGAGATATACAACAAGGGAAGATATTCAGTTTAAAATCAAAGAAACAAAACCTCTTAGCAAATAAACTTCATCAAACTTCTATTTTTTTTTGTGCAGGGGAAAATAGTTCAGAGGTCATTTGGATGGGCTGATCACTATACAAATAAATACTGATGCCCAGCAACAGAGGCTTAATTTATCCCTTTGGGATGTCAGGAAATAACAATTGTGATGTTCGCCAAGTGCAGAAAACAGGCCCTGCTTATTAAAAACTTGTAATTAGTCCAGGTGTCGCAGCCAGTTAAATTATTTTGTAACATATCTATATTTTACTTTATTGTTTGTTTTTTTATATAGTCCCATTATTAAGAAACTTCATAAAATAACTGTGCTTTAGCATGTTGACCAGTGCAGTCGCGGCAGGGGAAATTTCACCTGGAACACGGCGCGTTGCCAAATCCCATGCAAGCAGTTTGGATGAAAAGGTGGAAACTGGCCTAAATGTAGTACAAAGCGCTTTCCTTCAATGTATTGGCTTATAATTATAACATTGGAAAGCAGTTTTCTCTAACTGTCAAAGTGAAAACCTTGTTCCTATGAACTGTTATAACACAAGCCTTACCTTCTATATCTATAATCAGGTTAAAAGCCATTTATTTAAGACTATACCTACTGATAAATATTTAACGCTTTATGACTCCAGAATTTACTGACATCATTTCTATGAAGCACACCTTGGGTAATACAAAGTATTTTACACCATAACTGTTGTTACTGTACCACTAAGATATGGTACAGTAGATAAACACAGTATGCAGTGTCTGTGAATACTTTGTCATAACTGATTAAGCCAACATGCCGGACACTATTATCATTTCATATTCCAGTTTCTAAACACTATCCCAAACACGGTGATGGCAAGTGAATACATGCATATGGGTAATTACGATCTGTATTAATATATAATTACAATATTAGTGCTGCTGGGTGTAAATCTGACATCACTGAGTAGGTTAGGCCATAGAAAGAGCAGCTGTCTGGCTGCTCGGCCATCAGAAACAAATGTTTACAGCAGCTTTCACTGCAAATTAAATCCACCAGTCAGGTGCATCTCTTATGTTGGGTTTGCGTTACTCCTAGCACTGTTTAGGAATTTCTCTCAGGTGATGAATCTTTCTATACCTTGCGATTGAGTGTTTTGAGTCACATATTAAAACTCACTTTGCATTAAAGCAATTCTGTGCTTTATGGTCCACTAATCAATTCAGAAATGATCTTGGGCTTTGGAGGCTCCTGAAAGGCACATCCGTTAAAGGCTATCCACTTGGAGTGCAGGATGCGCCCTATAGCCTCGACGTGTCCATAGATGGGAGTTCACAGGTGGCAGCGCACAATTCACAGAGCGTCGCCCGGTGGGGGGGGGGGGGGGGGGGGGGGCTAGGTCGGCCAGGGTTTTCCTCAGCTCACCGTAGCGACCCCTGTAGTCTGGCCGGGCACCTGCGGGCTTGCCGTCTGTTTTTCTTGCATACCATAATTAAGCTGCAAGACAGACGACTACTGTTTGTTATAATGCCTGGAGGTTTGCCCTGTAAGCTGTGTTCTTCTCAGAGTACGTGCATCAGTAACAGCAAATAACCACAGTCATTTCGAGTTTGTATTGATTATGTTCATTTCCACTGGGTACAACACTACACCACAGTAAACAATGTTTACTTGGTCTGTCCTTTCCCTTTCTCACAAACAGCTCATTGACTCCTGCAGTCTTCTTAACGGAAAGGGAGAGAGAAGGTTGGGGAGAAACCCAATTCTGTAAGTTGAAAGAAGAAATGACTTATTTTTAGCTTGGTATCCGTAACTGTGTTTAACACCAACCCTCCCCCCCAGGCAGCACTAGACAGAAGACAATAGTTTGGATTGAAGACGGCATCACAAAGACAGCACTGTGGATTGCACTGGCAACAGGAAAAAAAGGGCCCCTCTGTTTACTCTCATTTAGGTTACAACAATAACATCTAAACCTGATCCAGAATTTTTTTGGCAATTAGCAAACAGTACCTCTGTTATTCATTCTCAACTAGTTATATTTATTCCATGTGCCAATGAGACCAGCTGAGCTTTCCTCTCTATCTGCAAGTCCGGGTGATGCAGGCTCCCCAACTGAAATCAACAAGCCTCCATCCTGCCTTTTATTTACACCGGGCCATCAACAAAAGAGTCCTTGCAGAGCACAGGGACGTCTTATGACAAAGTCCAGTGATTTCTAAGAACTCGCAGTAACACTGGATTAACCGGCTTGTGCCCATGTTTTTATTTTTTTTATTTTTTTTTTTTAAGCCAGTACTAAATTCAGGAAAGTAAAAAACAATAAAGCTCAGATAAAAGAGCAAACATGTTAACTTACAGGATTGGTTTCACAGCCCAAGGTTAGTGCCACTGACACCAGACTCTGCCACCCTGGTTTGCTATTAGCTGCAGGGCACTGTTTTCTATGCAAATACGGAATGAAATATGTGAGCTGTCCCGGCAAGTGTCAAGGTTAGGGCTGGGCAACTTCTCATTGCAGAATGTAGTATCTTCTTCAGCTGAACTTTACTCTGTCTCAACTTCATCTGCAATCAGGGAATTGATGCCAACAGCCAACTCGAGAGAAATAATGAATTATATATTCATTAGCGTGTCTATGTTTAGAGAGATGGAGAAAAAGCTGCAGCAACGTGGCAAGAAGTAATTGTTAACTACATCTGAAACCATCTACTTTGCTGCCAAACTTATTTTACCTACTTGTGCTAATAACATTTCCTTCTTTATTATTATTATTATTATTATTATTTATATACCCAGGTTTATACAATGCTTTTTTTTTTATAAATGTTCTCAGGCGTTGGAAAATTGTCCCTTTATCATTTCCTTACAGTAAATAGTGGTCAGAAACTACATGTTGAACACGATAACTGAATTGCTTAGAAAAATATAGCAGTTATAAAATTTCAGGTAGTGTCCAATTATGAGGATTTATTTCTTTTATCCGTAACACTAAACACTCAATCATAAACTATATGAAACCGATGTACTAAGGGGTGAAACAGTGAAAGCTTTGGGGCAGCTGAGGGTAGTTTGGCCTAACAGGGAAAGCAGGGTGGTTTGAGAGAAGACACTAAAAAGCTGCATTAATGCTAGAAAGGTACAATTAAAGCAGTCTGTGAAATATTCGCAACCCCTCAGCCTCCTCCTTGGAATCACTGTAGGAGCAGTAGAAAGGTTCCTTTATAATTTAATAATATAATGTATTATTATTATTATTATTATTATTATTATTATTATAGAATTCTTTAGTCTCACTGACATCAATTACATAAGCTTATGTGAAGCATGCTGCAGCAGACAGCTGTACTATAAACCTCTCTCTACTAGAACAAGCAGCATGGGACGTATTCAAATGAAACACATATTGCTGTTTTCTGGTGTCAGCATCCACAACAAACAAACATACTGCAGGAATATAAACTTGTTTTTGGCACTGCGTAAGTGTACGGTACATTCAGTTAAGGAACCATGTAAAACATACAAAATGATCTGATGTTTTTTTTTTTTTTTTTTTCCTTGACAAAGTCAACTGCACTGTATGTATTTTTGTCTTGATCTGCCGTTAATACTATGCCTTGCTGTCTGCCATCTTGTAAATGAAGCAACTTAATGGTTTGGTTATAAAACAAATAAGGTCAATCTTGGAAATGGCTCCTCTGCAAAGCCCATTTAAAACGAGCGAAAGCGAGTCGAGATGCTTACAAGGTTCAGGTTCCTGACATGTCCTATGAAGCAGTTCAGACTGAGTGGAAGTGATCTTAAATCAATAGCCTTCAGTCTGTCAAGGGCAAGGGCTTGTTTTTATAGAAAAGCAGTGATTGATAAAACAGCAACAGCTATTCTGTAACTCCAACACCTTACCCCACCTCCGTCTATAATGAATCAGTTAATCTTTAAATAGATTTCTGTATTGATTAGACCCCCAGAGAGCCTTCAAAGAGACCCAAAGGTTAGGGGTTTAGAGGAAAGCAACAAGTGAAGGGGAGGAGGAGAGAGGGCGGGACTAACTGCCCTCTAAAACCTAGCAATGGTAATCACTCTCTCATAGCGTCCAGCACTGCATGCTTTAAAATGCCCTGAGACCAGTACATTGCAACATTAACTTTTCAGAGATCAGCAGGATTTTCTTTTTGCTCTGCCTGTATCATTCAGAAAGAAACATCTTAGAAATGCAAAAAAACTTGCCTAATAAACAAAAGGAATGTTTTGTTTTGTTTTTGTGTATGAAAATTAGCACTAAACAATAACAGCTGATTTGTTTAGCTATAATATGCCACAGAAGTGCACTTAAGTTACATTTGTTTTCCTTAAGTCTCTGAAGAAACACTCTTGGTATCAGTAATGGAACCACAGTGACAGTACACACATTATTATAAAAATACACTGCCTACTAGTCTTTGAAACCTACCGGTTTGTTAACTTTGTTTTCATCTACGATTCACAAGAGCTTATTTTTATTTTTCCAGCTCACTGCAGATTCCCTCCTTGCACCTGGCTAATATATTCCCTCACCTGCTGCTAGGAGGTGCAGATAGAGTAATTAAGGGGAGAAATACAGAATGCTTCTCTAATTAGGTAAATGGAGCAGAGGATGTTAACAAGGCGTTATCTATTCAAACACCTGAAGCTCCTGCTCCTGGAGATTACTGAAGACTGATACTCTAAGAATGCCTGTCATCTCAAAGTAAGAGAACAAACTGACAGAAAACAAGGTCATGACGTGTAATATAACACTTAACAATGGCAAATCTTTTGATTCAGCCACAGTTACTGCAGCATCTCTGAACTTTGTGATACCCATAAGTTCTTTAGATAACCTATTTTGCATCCTATTGCAAACCAATTGCTTGCAAATTTCTGGTTATCACATTTCAGGACACCTGTCATATATTCCGTTCTAAGTAATATGTATTCTGAGAATGCCTATGTAGTGAAGTACATGACAACTCTGATTCAGCATTCACAACCTAAACACACCACAGGGGATGAAATACTACAAGAATGATTCAAGCCTGCTAAAAAGATCTGCCGTGACGAGGCTGTGCTTTAAAAATCACTGCTATTACTAACAACAACATTAAGGATTATGGGTATTCCTGTTTCTGCTTATACTACCTGTGCAGGGCCTGGAAACCGGAATTATCCAATTGCAAAACACACTGCAGATTAGCCACACTTATAATATAAAGGACACGTGCAAAAGGCTTCAACAAAAAATCGAATTTGGAACTCTATGACCCAAGCTACTGCACCAGCCTTACTTAACTACTGTAGCACGGTTTCAAAGCTTGGAGCACTGTATGTGATTATGTACATGAACAGCTTCAGGGGGGAGCCTCACACTTCGTAGCTGTTCCATGCAAGGCCGTTCCTTACTGTTTATATCGCAGTGCTCTCACTGTAAGACGCTTTACTTTCTTGGCACTGGAACAGGGCTGCTTTGGAAATGAGAAACCACGCTCTAGGGCTTACTCTGTATACATCCCATCAATACAGTGCAATACTCCGTCCAGCATGGAAACAGGGTCCCTTTGGAAACAACGAAAAGACCCACAGTGCAACATAAACATCCTCAGAGTGGATATAAACATCCTCAAGGGGGTTGCAAGCACTACAAAACAGTACAGGCACAAGAAAAAAATGCAGTTTATCTAAGGCACATCAGAGTGTTAAGATTTCCATGTTTGGAGAGAGACTGTGCAGCGTCGGAGGCGTTTTTCTTTTGGAGGAAGTGCACCAGAAAACAGAAGACGACGTAATCCCCAGGAGGAAAAATGACTTCAAAACAAAAACTTCTGCTCAATTTTCTCCCCGTAATCTGATGGCAAGCTAAACTTCTGAATCATCAGTCTAATTTAAAAACTCTCAATTGTCCACCTTAACTGCCTGAAGGAGCAAGGCGGCATCCCTGGGAGTTGCCTGGCAGCGTATTGAGCTGCAGCAGACTCTGGTTTCATCAGAATCCTCTGCACTCTCAATCAATATGAAAATAGAAATCAGGAATTATTCTAATGTTCCATGTTTGGGGTGGGGCTGTGGGTACTATATGTACAGGGGCCGATTTGGAAACTCAAAACAAAAAAGTGGTGTTTTAGGAGAAGAACTAAAGACAGTTGTTCAAGACCCTCCAAGTCTATTACTCCTAATAACTCGTACTAAAGAACATCATAACCTAGCCAAGTTCATCACAATGTTATAAATCAGTTCTCTAGGTACAGCATATAACAATGTGACATACTGACTGTACATGCCTAAAGACAAAAAGACACCTCTTATAATGAACTCCAATGCCAGTACTGACATGTACAGTGCATGATGTGTGATCTGATTGGCTTCTCTGTATTCTGAACACTGCCATCCACTTGCCACCAAACCATCAATTCCAGTAAATGATCCACACTTAGTGAGGGAAGGAGACCTAAGGTCCCCAGTCTACAGATTATCAAGAAAGTTATTACAACAGCAAGCAATTACCTCCAGAAAGGCCTTACAGCACCAATCACATGAGTATTTACCACATTGAAATTGAGGTACCACAATCATTCAGTTTATATGTGATCACAAAAAAAAATGTAGTTTTTGTTGCCTGTCTGCATCTATGTATGTGTGCTAAAGGAACATAACATGTATTTAAAATATTACATTCAGATTCAGAATGCTATTCAAATAGCAACACTATGTTACTCAAATTGCCTTTGCTCTCCTAGTCCCATCATCAAGCTCCACCCACTTCGATTTGTACAGCTCAGTCACACCCCTAGACACTGCCTCTGAGTGGACCCCAGTTCTGTGCCATTGTAAGGGGTACACCCTCTACTGAGGTTGGGAGTGCTTAAAGCAACTGAAGAGAAAAACTACATTTGTGAAATGCATTAAAAAAAAAAAAAAGTAAAAATGTGCAGAAGTGTGCAGAAGCGGCTTTTAACCCACAGAACGTAAGAGTAGGTGTCTTTGCAGGGGTGCGTTTATCATAAAAAAATGGGAAAACCTGAAAAACCGGTCACCAAAGGAACATTTGTGGCAGCTTAAGACGCATGGCTGCTTATTTAAAGGTGCCTTTGTCAGTCACTTGGTTGAGAATAGCAGGTGATGACTTTGGGCCCAATTCAATTAAATGTTAGCTGGGAAAAACGTTCTGGGAAAAATACTGTGTGCAATAACCTGAACAAATCTGGGTCTGTTGTTACTTTTAAAAACATTACAAGTGATTTGTTAATCAAAACCTGTTAATTACTTTTCCCTTAGTTCAGATACAGTACTGTATAAGCAGAGGTGAGATACATACTGCATTTTCTGTTATGTTATACAAGCATGTGTACAGTAACAGCTATACTTGTGTACATACTGTACATATCTTAGCAACATTATCAAGAAAATGTGCAAAGCATTCAAGCAACAACAAATGAAATGCATGCACCACCATGATATTTGCCCTTGTAGGTCAGTTTTTGTCTCCTACATGCACACTGCTTTTGTCAGGTTTTAATGATACTTTGCCTGCAGTAGAAGTACTGCACCCTAGTGGGATGTACCAGTGTTAACTATTGCAGCAGTTTCAAAGGAAGAACAGTATTACAAAATACAGTGTGGTTGCTAGCTGTAAGTTCTGGTGAACTACTATTACTTCTATTATTGAATTAGTCCTGTTTTATCTTGACTTCATGTCAAGGGCTCCTCCTAATTCATCTGCTGTCCTCATATCCTTGTCTAGATACCACTCCCAGGGCAAAGGAACAATAGCTTGAATCATCTTTAAAGTGACATGGTTCCTGTAAAACTGCCTGCCTGTGAACCATTCAAAAGAGAAGACACAGCACTGTTTAAGTAAAACGAAACAAAAAATGATAATTCCATGTGAAACATATTATAAAAAAAAAAAAAAAAAAAAAAAAAAAAAAACACATTTTCATTTTTTCAGGTGTCAATTGTGAAACTGGATTACAATGCTTCTAATACAACTGGCTGAGGTGGATTCTACCCTAGGGTTGCACTCTATTTAGTATTGTACTTACATTTACATATGATGTATCTTTAAAAACAGACACTTTAACAGTCAGTGGTACATCATTTGCACAGTGCACAGGGACTCAAGGAGGCTAACGGTACAAACCCCGCTTGCCCATTAAGGTCATGTTCATTTCTTTATGTAACGTGGGGCACAACGGAAATCATCGCAGCTGGAAATGACACATGGTTGAAGCCAGGTTACTGATTCTCAGCACTGCAGTCAGCAAATCTGGCTAGAGTTACAGTGGGACTCCATGCACTACCAATAGAAAACAAGACCTCAGCTAGATAAACAACTTCTCAGAGGAATAACAAGCCTGGCCACCTCCCCCAGTCCCTGCGCTGGCTGCTTTCAACACCCAGTCCCTCGGAATCCTGTGGCTCTTGTTTGGGGTTGTTTTAAACTTTACTTGTTATTATTTTTAAGAACCACACGGGCTCATCCTCCCCCCACCCTTCCCTTGAATAAACAGACTGGTTTATCTCCTACTGGTACAGTATCCTAGAAAGACCATTAATCAGTTGAGTTAAAAGACCATCAATCAAAAAAATTAGCATGGCTCGCATCTGCAAAGCAGCAGGAAGAGAGGGTAATGGTGTTTGAAAAAACAAACACCTTGAAAACAGAGTAAGAGAAACAGAGAGACAAGGGCAACAAAATATTAGACAGCCCACATTTGTGGCTTACGCTACCATGTAAACTAGCTGTCCCTCCTGATTCTTATGTACACATAAGATGCATCTCCCTGTTGCAAGTCAATGGGCAACACAGCATCTGACAGATTGAGGTGTATAGCAGATTGCCTGAGGTTCTGCTACATCCAAGACTGCTGAAAGATTTGGCCACGCTGGAGATTTCTGTTCCCAGTATCCCTGAAGGAATTAAGAGCAGGTGATATTCAGGAATAGTCAGGGGTCCCTCCAGACCAAGAACATCTTTCAGTCGCACTGAGTCAGTGTCGCCCTGGCTGTACACATGACAAGCGTTTCTATCGCCTGCTCCCTGAAGTATCAAGGTGACACCATTCCTGACATTCACAGTACAAGCCAAAAAATCCAAGCTTACTCTTTGTACAGTCACAGCCTTTAAAACTGACTCAACAATTCTGTAATGAAGTACATTTAAAAACCCTTTATCTAATCTAAAAGGGATTGCACATTTGTTCAGCCATCGAAGATTGCACAATTCTTAAGGCACAGGAGCACATTGTTTGGGTATACTAACTGTACTGTATCTAGCTACCATTAATCAGTTGTAGACGTCTATTGTAGATGAAGTTTGTTAAATTATCAAGAGACAGATCATCTATTAAATTTAAACAGTGCAGTAAAATACAGCTTGTCTGCATCTCATCATAATTGTATACTTTTCCTACAAAGTTACAATGAGTTGAAAATTCTTCTGTGGCCCTATTAATGTTTTTGCTTCTTTAAAAACTGTGCATTTATCTGCACAGACCACATCCGAGAGCTGTTAAATTCCCTTTAAAAGGTTATCAGTCTAGTCAGTGCAACATCATGCTATTCTATACCCTGTATGATTACATTTATTCAGTAGTGCCACAAACCATACTTCCCTTTTTACATTCAACAGCTTTCCCTACTGCTGAATTGTTAGACTAAACGCTTTGTGTACAGAAATGCTCAAGAAACAACAAAGCAGGCTCCACCTGGAATCAAGCTGAATTGCTCATTCTCTAAAAGCACAGATTAATGTAACCAGATGTCTTGCATTCACAGCTTGAGCAAACCAGACCAATTGTATCGAGTCAGCACTGAAGCTTTGTCTTTGGACATCAGATATGACTAAACATTTACTGTAGTACTAGCTCACCAGACAAGTACAATAGCATATAACAAAATAGAAGTCTAGGTGTCTAAAGCCTTGAAAACAAATCGAGTTACATGTCTACATTTTGGTTTGCATGTGAAGCAAGTCCATGCTTGACAACAACAAATTCCATCGGCCTTCCCAACAGCAACTACTCGGATATCTGCTCATGGGTTAAAGCTTGAACACAATGAATTCAAGCAGGCATCTGGTTTGGTGATTCTACTTCCTTACAGTGGAGGCTAAAAGGACCTGGATTTTATTATATCACAGAGGAGGTTATGCAGTTAAATACTGCCTTGATTTAAAAACAGCCTGGAGACATACAGAAATGTTAGCATTGTTCTAAAGTATTAAGTAAACATAGTAGTCACAATGCGGAAAGCATTCAAACAGTTGGATTTGAAGATACAGTACACTAATTTGACAAGATTCAAACAAATAATTTAATCTTAATGTACTAGACATCAATATGAATTGCTAACTTTATTTGAAACCCTATAAAAGCCCCTGAACAACTGCCTGTGACTCGCATGAAGCTACAACTAGACACAGTATTAAAAGTAAGCGAACGGACCAGAGAAATTGAGTCTCTCAAGATATACTGTAAATGCTACACGGGTTACAAATTAGAGCTTACACTGCACAAGATAGAGATCTGGTGTATCAAAATGAACGGTGTAGTAAAACTGAAGATGCAGAAGGTGAAACTCATCTATGTGTTACTGTAACCTGCTGGAAGACCATGTAAAAAGTTCCAGATTCACACACTGTGACCCTACCTACTTTTTTTTTTTTTTTTTTTTTTTTAAATAGAGGTAGATATGGCATTTTGCGAACAAGCTCATTCATCTGATCCTTTGAAGGGGATGTGCTTGTCTGCGCTCTGAAGCCCTGTGCACTGTTAATCAGATGATTAAAAGCAATGTGGAAAAGCAGAGGGCTGGACTTCTGAAGGAGGCTTTAATTACAGATCATTTGCTCAGGAGTGTTTTTCTGCTCCCGCTGAGCTGTCAGGAAGCCAGCTCCAATGCCGGTCCGACAAAGCTACAGAGAGCTCTTGGACCTGCTATTAAACACAGTATGAGGTCTTGTATGCTGGGACATGTTATAATAAAAACATTTATTAAAACAGTTAAATTGAAATATCAATTGTAAATGATCATGCGGGTTATACTTCAGAAGAATTGATCCATTTTAATCCAATACTTGGATTGAATTGCAACAGTTTACTTTATTCAAACTTGAATACCCAGTCCAATTAAATTATACAACACTATAAATGGTGCTATCAAAATAATTCCCCAAATCAATTAGAGCAAACATGACTACTGAACTCTAAAAGTGTTACAAAGAAAGGCAGCAAACCCAACTGTATATATACCATTGTGAAGCGTTCTCACTGTCCACGAGGATGCTTCAATCAACCTTAGAAAGTGCACATTAGAGGCTGATATTCTGAGCTTCGCACTGGAAACCTCAGTTACAGAAATGATCTGTCTGTGTGACTCATAGCTTTAGTGATTTGATACAGTAGCTTTCATGTCTTATCCTGAGCTGAGCGATATCTTTAATTAGATCGCCATGGTCATCCTTTCATATGGGAACTTGGGCTTTGCTGGCATTATCCCAGCCTGACTTGCAACCTTAAAAGTATTTTTTTTTTATTTAATTGCTTTCTGCAAATTTTGTGCTCTTGACATGTCAGGAACAGAGCTATAAGAGCTTCCCCATAGAGCACCACAAATACAGCTGAATAATGTGGATGTGAAAAAGATCCCCCCTGCTATTTAGTCCAGTGTGGCTCCCAAATACTGTATAAGCTACTTGCCAGTCTACCAGTTAACCGGATTACCATAGCTCTATAAAAAAGAAGATCAAGGCTGGTTCTCTTCTGCCAATAGAATATCCAATAAACGATACATAAAATGCACTTACCCCAATGACAGCCTAAATTAATAAAATGTCAGAGTGCTCTCCTGACTATACGGTTGTTCAGAACAGAAGTACACAACATTACAGCAATCAGATATCAGACGCAATCATTGACCAACGATATTAAACCCAGGGAGGGAGGGGAGGTTCGCAATTGTTTGGTTTCCTGATGTATTTGATGAGAAACACCTATAAAAAAAAGATATAATACTGTTCTCTCAACCAAAACTAGATAACAACACGTGCCTCTGATCCTTGAGTTACACAGGAAGTGGGCTGACACAAAGCATTGAACGAAAGAGAAAGGCAAGCCAGTGACCTCGGACGGGCTGTGCAAACACTCGCACATGGACAGCGAAAACTTTTTGCAGTCCAGCACACAGTACACACGTGCAGGAGGAGGCAGCTGGAAAACATTTTGTCTTTACTGCTTTCTTTTCAGCCTGAAAATATTTAATGCTTTCACTCCCTCAACTCCCACAGAGGGCCTGTCACTGTATATTTAACAATAATTTAACAAAAAAAAGGAGAAAGAAAAGACTCCAGGTCATAAGACACAGTACATCTACCCTCACATTGTGGGCTTCCCCTACCTGCTTTTGAATGGGAGACCACCAAAGAACAGCAGGTATAGAAGCGGTGTTGGGAGACTTTTTCAACCCTAATTCAACCAATGCCTTAACATGGTGTTAGCGTGAACCTGTCTCTAGCATCAACAGTAATAACCGCCTTCCTACTTCCTTTTTATAATGTGTTTTCCTGTCGCTCCTGTCGACTGCACTCCGTAGAGAAAATCCAATACAAATCCAGAAAGCCACCCTGCTCCTCCCCGCTGTCACACACACATTAATGGATCAGACCACAGTGATCTCACTGGTTGGGAATGTTCAGTCCTGTCCAAAAGCCTGGCAATCAACCCAAACAGAGAGCAGGGCGAAAAGGGCTGAACAGAGTATACCAGCCTAGTTGAGAGAAGGCCATCGGATCAGTCCCAGCCCGCCAGCCTCAATGCCAAGAACTTTCAATGGTAATTAACTCCACTTTAACCATGTTCTACATCCATTGCACATTGCTATCTAAAAGATACTGAAAATGTAATGGGATGATCCATACGTTGCATCAAGCTAAAGAGTGGTTTCTACACCTTACAAGGCTGGGGGCGACTGGTGGAAAAATCCATAAGGCGGCAAGGTGGTCCCAACACAATTATATAATGTGAAACTAGACGAAAAGACAAAAGACTAATAATAATATAACACACCAATGCTACATGGTATTGAAGAGGATTCACCCAGACCGATGGCAGCACGATTTTAATATTAAACACCAAGACCAGGCAATGCAGTTTAATCAAAACTTTGCACTGTAGGGTTCAGATTATAGAAACAGCTTAGGGGGCAATTGATCTCTGTGGGCCCCATCCTTTAGGGGGGGTGTTCATTAGCATTTATTTTTGCCTACAGTATATGATTCTTCTTGCTTAGTTGAAGACAACAGTTTCCTCTGAACTGTGCTATAAATATAGCTCTTCCTGGAATGAAAACACACCTACACAGAGACTCATCGTTTTCTTTGTATTTCTTTTTTCTCTTTTGAAGCACCCTCTTTGGTTCACAGAGGCCTAGTTTTTTTTTTTTTTCTGAAAGCAGGAGACCTTTGTAACATGGCAACCAGTTGCTTAAAGGTGAAACATCTTTTTCTTCTTTTTTGTGGTTTGCATATTATTCGATCTATTATGATCTGTTAAAAGCAGCTCTTTTCATAGAAGGGGGCTGTCTTACAAGTTAATTATATCAATAAAATCCTATTACGGTATTTCACAACGAGCAAAAGTTATGCTGCCAGAATTTGAGTACATGTGCTTCTACACCTAGACTAAACAAGGAGCTTAGATAAACAGTGAACTTTCTCAGACAGAAACTGCATTACCATACAACACCAATGATCTACTTTTTTCCGACAATGGCCAATGTCATTTCTTGTACACAGAACAATAAAACAAACTGATAGAAGATGCCAAAAAATTAGATTTCTATTTTGGCGTAAAGCTGTCTACACTTACAATGTATCACCATGTTGCATTTCTGATCAGGCTAGTGCATCAACCGACAAATAGTAAAACAATGTTGTTATTCTCACACATTAAGGCTCAATGTTGCAAGTTTGTTTCATTTTACTGCATTTACTGTAACGTGTTACAGGTAACAGGACCTCTATAACAGTCACAGGTGGTTTGCGGAGCATTTTACACAGACAAAAATAAGTCTGTGCTTTTATTACGATATATGAATATTTATCACCATGTGAATCTTTGAAGATGTGAAGATTTTATATTTGTACAGTACAGATTATGTTCTTTGATTTTCAACAATTGGTGCCCTAGTAGAAATTATCTAAATGGCTGGCCAAGTGCAAATACAAACTCATTAAATGTATTCAAATTAAACAAGTTGAATGGATGCCCTGAGTTTCTATATCTTTTGCAATGTACTGTACCATGAACCCCTCCCCCTGGAGTGTACTATGCAGCTCCTGTGAAATTACAGAATTTTGGATTACTCTGCAGCATTGGTCAAAGCACTGTTTTTTTAAAGTCCCGACAATGTGACATGCAGAAGTAAAAACGCTCCGTGTAACAGTGAGCCTTTTGTCCAACTTCTGTACCAGTGCAGAATACCCTCACCGCTGGCAAGCCAGGCTGAAAAAGCAAACACACTGACGAGCCAGTCCAGTAAGGGGGTTGGAGGAAGGAAAGAATCACGCAGCTGGTTTTTAAAATATGCTGGGCATTCAGTTAGGGGGATGGTACAGACTGAAAGTCTGGTTTTGAATAATCAGTCAGGGAGCCAGTAATCCCAGATTGTGAACTGACCACAAACATGCAATGAAAGTGCCATTTAGATAAGGGTCTGTGAATAATACTTTGTTTCCACTTAACTCGGGTTCAAAACCCAGCTGCCCCTGACACTACACTTCCGTGTTCAGCCCATCCGAGCTGCCCCTGACACTACATGAAACCTTAATTTGTCAACCTAAACACTATCAAAGTACATTCAAATAGTTATGCTGACTAATTAACTTTCTATTCTGTTAAACTCTGACCCTTTCCCAAAGTGGGCTTGCTCGGATTGGCGGACAATCCATGTTCATGGAAATGTCTGGCAACATGGATTTAAGCAGGCTGCGACAAGGAGTCCTATCGTTTGGTTCCTGCGCATTCCTTTGTGCATTGGGCAGTTAGGCTCGCCAGCACTGAGCGAATCACGAGAGGCATGCCCAGGGATGATGCGCTACAGTTCGGGGCTACTGCCCAGCCATTGCCACACAGATGGGCGCTGAGTGAAACCTTGCTTTTTTATATGCAAGGAGGAGAGTGTCTGCTCTGTAAACAACTACTACGGAAACCCTTGACTGCAAGAAGGTGCCTGTGAAGGCTGCCCAGCCAGGACCGTCACGACCCGGAGTCACTGGGAAGCCGGGACTTCGGAACAGACAGTAGTAGGTCAGTTTAGGCGATGTTGATCCCAAAAAATATAAAGAGGGTTACCCTAGAGTAGTAGGTTCCTTCAGCAGGACATTCCTTTTAGTGGGACTAGCACTCGCCGCTCTGCATTTTGTGTGGCACTTATATTTTTATTTGTTTTCTTCTCTATATTAAATTTGACACTATGGCTACCATTGCTGGTTCCCTAGTGTCAGCACTTGTGTTATTAAATCGCTGCGCCTGTGTGACGTGTCAACGCCAATGCTCTGTGTCTGCCTCATGATTATTAAATGATGACTATTAAACTCCAATCATAGCTTTCATAGCCAGTTACAAAACTATACTTCTGTAACAATACACTGGAACATGTGGCCTAATGGTTAAGCCACTGAAGAGCCACAAGACACGGTCAAGTGCAACCTCGGGAAAGTCTCGATATGCGGTTTTAGCCTAGCGCAAAGAGGGAATCAGCATTGGGGGGGGTGGAGCTTGCTTGTCATCTTATCTGTGTTTAAATCAGTTGTCTTGTTTCAATGCATATTCTGGATATTGCGACTCCTTCAAAATTACAATACATATATAATACAATTTTATAATATATGGTGTAAATCATTCCTGCCACATGTTCTGCAGTGCTTGCTTATGGCAGCGCTAACTTTAGTAATGTATATAAATTAATTTTACTACAGTATGTTTTGCGCATGATTGTTTTCAGAGCTGTGGAAAAAAACAGTCCCTGTATCTTTGTATTTGCTTGCATACGAAAATCGACTTCACCCTAGCGAAGGCTGGGGACAAACCCTTTATTCAATAACTTCTGTCTTTACAGCCCCCACTTCCTTTCCAATACAGCTTACACTATACGCTGAATAAATAACAATTCTGCTTTTGACTTGTGTCTCAGGCGTTCCCCAGCCAAAAGGGGAAGGGGCTGCAGTGGGTTGGGTTTGTATGTATGGTTTGTGTACTTGTGAATAGCCAATTAATTAATCTAATTATTATGGTGCTCACAACAGAGTCAGATGAATGCATTCGTGGTTTTCTGAACAAACACAACAAGCTCACCCCTTACAGTAACAGACTGCTCCCACATAGCTAGATTATGACTTGACACACTTACAGGTGCTGAACACATGTGCTAGAAAATAGAATGTGTGAAGCAGGCAGCATCCTTTTCAAATGCGATAATTTAATGTCTGAGAATTTTAACTGCTAGATAATTACACTGGAAGAAATCTAAGTCAGCAAGCATCAGCTAAATCTAAAAGCAATTATGTCCCTCAAACAGAGCCCTATAAACAGGAAACTATGTCAAAACAGGAAGCGATAACTACCAGATCTGAGACACATTCTGTACTCCTCCTTCAGTCACACCAGCCCTGCAGTGCCACCTAAAACCTGATACGGTTCCTGCTTCTGTAAAGAGAGAGGCCACTATAAAGATTATTCAGATAGTTGTGCTGAACATTTAACTTTCCATTCTGTTTAACTCACTGGCCCAAGTAGATTGTGAGTGAGAGGTAAACTTGGTTTCATCCCAACAAGCAGTATATCTATAACCCAAATGGTCAAAAAGGCTGGGAGTTGGAAAAACACAGCACAGCGGCACCAAAATTATTAAATACAATTAAAAATGATTTTTCTTAATGCTTGATGGGTTTACTGTGTAGCACTACATTTACTTACACTGCAAACCACATGTATTTGTGGTAGCTGCTGTCTACAGTGGGGTTGTGGCAATAGGAGGGGCTGGGGTGGAACCTCCTATCCCCTCGAAAAAGAAGCAAATTTTTTTTTTTTTTTTTTTTTTTTTTTTTTGCCTCACCAATAGGCAACCCCTTTTTTGGTCTACAAGAAAAAAATGACTAAACATGAATCTCCTGTGCGGAAAAAGTAACTCACTCAGTCAGCGCCCAAGGCAGGCCTGTTCATTACTGGAAAGACTCCAAAGATAATTACAAACATTAACCTGTAGCTGCTACTGCCGTTTAAGAGAAAGGGCAAAAATGAAAATAAATGAAGGAACCAAAAATAAATACATAAACAAAAATAAACAGGTGGAGTACAGTTCCGAGCAATGCCAGTCTCTTTCCTGCCTGCAGCCCACAGGTTTCTGCTCCTTTTATCACAGAGTTGGGAGCAAAGTGTCTAGCCAGGTTCAGCAGCAGACTGTATGATCTCACACTCTTATTCAGCGACACTTTGAACAGAGCCAAGGGCTGCCACATAGGATTCAGTCGACTTTTCCGGCTCCCCCATTCAACAAGGCGCCTGGGTTCTCATCAGCTGAATGCTAATCCCAAACAGCTTGCCTGACAGATCTTCTAACCTCCGCTGTACTGTACAGCCACATTTTCTAGCTTCCGTATCATTTAGATTAGGTTTTTTATTATTATTTCCAGCTGCAGTAAAAGTGCGTCAGGATTCCTATTTTAACAGTTTTTCATTCACTGTTTAAAATATATTGTTTGTGTTTAACTTGTATAGAGCCATACTCAGGTACATAAAACAGAAAATCTGTAATTTGGTATAGTAAGGCACTCATTTTAGATATGATTTTCTTACTGAGTTTAACATATTGTAAATTCATGGCAGTCCAGGGTACAGTACCTACAGTATTTACAGTCAATTTAGCGAATGAGGAAGAATGCTTTTCCAAGTTAGGCATACACAATAAGGTACAAGTCTTTTATTCTTCTTATTAATAATAACAACAACAATAATAATAATATAGATAGCTACAGTATTTTAAAAGTACTGGTCTGTGTCAATTTTATCAAAATAATAGACAGACCTTAGGAAGCCTTTCAGTTTCATTCAGTGGAGGCTGAAGTATGAGCCCTGCTGAGGTTTAAAAACTAGAGCCCTAGTTTAGAGTTTAATCTCAAGATATACCAATTCTATTGTGAGTCGGTAAAGCATAGGATATACTAATCCCAAACTCTGAGTTTGGAGGATGTACCAACTTGGAACACCTAGAGAAGCAAGCTGGGCAGTCAACTCCACTGTCATACAACGTAAAAGTAATCAAATCAAAGTAAGGAAAATACTAAAATATATCAAATAGTTCATTCTAACATAGCCATCAGCCAGAAGATATTCTTGGCACGCTTTTGTGATTTGTTATACTTTCAGGCCATTTAATAAAGAAACATCATTGTGTGCAATTGTACCAAATCAGCACAGCGAACAAGCGAATTAAATGTTTGTACTGTATACTGTATACACCTAAATGGAAGACAAGACAGTTCATCTTGTCTGTCTCTGTTGCTAATCCTTTGGCAAGAGAAGCCCAGCAAGTACTATATATCACTGTAATCCCCTTGCAAAGAGATGACAATTGCACAAGTACAATACTACTGTATGTACAGCTTGAGTTTACTGTTTTACTTTTCAATGCTGTATTTAGCAATCATTAACCCCAAACTGGAACCACGATTTAACATCCTAGAAGGAGTTCATGCTACTCGGTTTTAAAGCTGAACAGAATCAGGGCAGAAGAAACTAAGGCTTTTAAATAGTTTTCACAATTTTGTTGCAGTCAAACATTAGAATGTACTTTTTCTGCAAGGAGTCTATGCAATTATGATGGAAAAGTCCTGCAGAGTTTAACTAGGGAATAGTCTGGGAATCTATCAGATCTGTCACAAAACAAAAAGGCTGTCTAAAGAAGCAAACAGACAGCTTGTCTTGGTCAGAAAAAACTGACCAAAGAAGCCAGAGCTCTTGGCAACATTTTCTTACTGTAAATTATAACAAATTTAAAATGAAGAACCTGTATATGCAGCTTTTTTTTTTTTTTTTTTTTTACCAGAAATCAAGTTAATTATGGTTCAATGTTAGTATTTTCACAGCTGAATTGAGTTGCTGAATCCACATTATTTTTTCTGTTAAAAAAAAGAAAAACCACACACACACACGTCTTGGAATGGACTGCACCCTGACTAACAGCCTTAAATCTTCGTTGTTTTCCTGGCACTATTCATATGAATCTCCCGTCATGTAGCCAGTAAATTTAATCTTAGTTATTGATACAAGTGCAGAGTCTGAATGGATTTTGTTTCTTGTTTATGGTTTTGTTTTTATGAAACAGCAACAGTTGTTTTTATTATGTCATTATTCTTCGAATCTAAGGAAAGAAAAAGATGAAAAGGAGAAGGGCAGCTTTTATGATGCATTGTTTTTTTTTTATTATTTAAGTCAATAGCAATATTAACTAAATGGCTCACTTTGATAAGCAAGTACGCGATCAGACTATAAGGATCCCCAAAACAAATGCATTATAAAAGCATAAAACATAGATAGGAAACTTAAAGTTCAAATATAATGTACATGCATTGACCAAAGGGGAGATCTATATACAGACACACGCACACAAATAGTATACAAACTGGGAAAAATGTAGAGTAAGCGTGGCCATGTGTTGCTACAACTGTTTAAAAAACATACCTGTCATTGTTATTTTTATTGTTAATATTTTACACTTATAACTTTAAAGCCTGTTTCAAAGCTCTTTTCAAAATGTCAGCACCAGTGCATTGGGGTTTGAGATCTGTCCTCTAAATCACTGCAGGAAAGCGATTTAAAAAAACCAAAACAAAACAAAACAAAAAATCATAAGTGTTTTGGCTTTTCTGTTCCGTACCACATCATGGATTGTTGTCGCTGTGTTACCTGTTTGACAATGTGGGCAATAATCCTCACACTATCAGTGCACTAGAGCGGACATTTTGAAAAGATCTTTCAAACAAACTTTAAAGTTATAAGTGCAAAAAGTTATCAGGATGTTAAGAATGAAAAGCAACACATGGGGACATATAATGCTATATTTTTCTGAACCCCTCTAGTTACTCTTTAAGATCAAGTGACATTTTTTTTCATGAATGCATAACAAAAATCAATAAATACTGAAGATACTGGTGATGTGTTATTGCATTAAGATGCAGATTTACATAGAAAAAACACATTCTAAAAATGTTACTCAAGATTAACTACAATGAACGTTCCTTCTTCAAATGAGGCATTAAGGCTGTCATTTTTTAACTGCACATCAGTTCATTTTTTTTCCATTCATTTTAGATTCAGAAGCTCCAGCTGGCCTCTTGCTTGTGTCAGTATCCATGGTTACATTGCAATTGCTCTTGTTCCCCCCCACTGTAACAGTACAAAATCCAAATATTGTGTTTAGCCAAGACTGGTGGATTGAACGGGAAGAACAAAGTGATGGACCCCAAATAAAGGATCTGAAACGCGAGCCTCTCAAGGCCTGCCCTTGCAACAGACGCAGGCTCTTTCACTGGAAAGGTACAGTAAGATACTGTACTCCCAAAGTTATACAACAGTTCAAGCATTCACAGCTACGGTTACAGTGCATTGGCTTTTCCCACATTCAAAGGGAAACCACAAACAAAAGCAGATTTGCAGGATTATCATAGTTCATGTACACCCCTACAGGAGCTCTGCTGCAATCGGTTTCACACCCCCATCGAGGTGTATATGCTCTTGCACCAAGTTTGAATTAGCCTTGCTTTGCATTTCATTCCCCATCACATCACGGAGTTGGAATTTCCCATGGTTTTCTTCAAGAAGATTACTAAAACGTCCCATTCAAATCAGGACTGTTTCAGTGTCTGCTCTGCACACTACAAGTAAAAGTTCTCTTTGTTGTACTTTCAGCTCTGAAAGCAGTGACCTCCCTCAGTGGCTTTGACCGACACACCAAAGACTTTAATGGCCATATTTCTTTTTTTGATAACGACGTGGGAGTAAATAGCTAACCCACCGTGCTCCTATTCGTGTTCCTTCCAGAGGTCTTTTTTACAGAATTGTATAAACTGGGGTGAAGGATTAATGGCACATTTTCTTTTCTGCCTTGAGCTATTATTTATTTTTTCTGCCGAACAGCAGCAATAATTCAATCCAGCAAGGCAAACCAAGGCTTATGCTTCTTCTCCATTTCATGTTGGTCAAACGTGAAGTAAATGAATCCTTCTGAGGTACAGTACTCCTGAACAGTTAGTCAGGCAGAACAAGGGCTGCTGTCAGTGTCAATGCTGTTGTTTGGAAACTTGACTCCCCTTGCGAACACTTACTCCAACAATAACACAAAGGCACATGCACACAAGTACAGAAAGCCACACAATGCAAACCTCTTCAATCACAGTTATCATGTGTGTCCATCGGAGCAAGTTTACTTTGACTGCAGGCTTTGTTTTGATAACAGTGACAGACGCAGAGCCGCATCCTCTGTGGATATATGTGAGAAGTGTTGGAATTAGAGAGTATTTTGAGTGACTCAGTAGGCTCTGATGAAAGAAAGAGTGTGGTCTGGAACGGTTTATTTAATAAAATAGTGTGGCGAAAATAAGTTTGCACCACAGTCCATATTTTTTGAATTTATATTTAAATTAAGAGCAATTAAACATCATGCCTACTCTTAGTGGACCACCATTTCCATCTTGTAAAAACATTTGATTATATATATAAGGGCTGTTTAAACCAGTATACCTGTACTGTGTGAACAAACACGCCATCGAGGCTGTGTGAGGTATCTCATTTCAAAAATAGTTAAAAACACAAAAGCCTGACATATCCTTTTTTTTTTTTTTATTATTTCTAGTTTTGTAATCCAAGCCTTGTCAGGTTATTCATTTTCATTCTGCAGTGTCTACACAAGAAACCTGCAGTACCCTACATAATTACAAATTACAGAAGTGTCCTGTACAGTATGTATTATGCCGTGCTGCTGCACAGTTTCCAAGTAAAGCACAGTGTCTCTTTCGCTGCCTGATACACCCGAACATCTCCTGCCAGGACTCAGCTATAATTAAGCTATTCTACCTTTAAATACATGTCTCGAGAAAGGCTTCCAAAAGAGCAAAACAGCAGACAGAGATCATGGGCTTGATCCTTTGCCAGGACTGATTCAGCCTACAGGCGTATCATAACGAGAAGCCTAGGACAGAGTGGCTGCGAGAAGGATCCTGCCTGCTTGTTCTCAAGCAAGACAGGAGATGGGCAGACACAATGTCAAAAAACCATTTACCACAGAGGAATGATACTTTAATACCATGCAACTACCATTTAGAAAAATTGTATTTAAACATGCATTATCAGAGGGTCCATTAAATAGCAAACACTGAGCAAGTCTCCCCCCCACCCCCCAAATCAGCACACTGGTTATACTACACTCCGGCACCAGAAAAACATTCAAAGCACTCTTTGACAGAGAAGTAAATTACCTGACTCCTCATCACCATATGAAAGGGATTTCTGTAATGAAAAGTACAGAAGATCCTGCGGCCAAAGTGAAGATTTCTAACGTCAGAAGTTGGAACGTGGGGGAGGGGGGGGGGGGGGGGGTGTGCTTAAAATATAAATATCAAGCTACACATAAAATTTGTGGCCAGTGTGCAATATAACTGACATTGTGAAAATAGGCATTAAACAGAACATACCCAGAGCAGTAAAGGGTTAAAAGAACACTAAACAAGGCCTGCAATTCAAAGCTCTTTTTTACAGTACTGGTTAGCAGAACTTTTACTGGTCTGTCTTGCATGGTGCTAGATTAATAAACTGCTGCTTCCTGGTACCTGTGCTGTAGGTCACATGGCAACTAGAATGAACTGCAGCACAGGAAGTGATTCAGAACCATTAAGCAGCAAAAAACTTTTGATCCATTGCTATATTTAAAATATCTGCATATCAAAATAATAAAACAAGCAAAAGATGGGGGATGGTGTTGCAAGTACTAATAGGGGCAAGAAAAGCCCTTGTATGTGTTTATAACAAATAGAGCATGCTGTAACACAAGTGGAGACTCACAAACTGACAGTTTTCACCTAAAAATAGCAAACCAACAAAATAATGTTAAGCAACTTTTTACAGAGACGCGTTCAAACACACCCTGGGGGCGGCAAATCATTATCTAAGTCAGCTCCCCTGCAGCTGTTAACAAACAGCCTGGGAAGAACCAGAAATGTGGCTGTAAACCAAATGCAATCTGAGGCTTGCTTTGTGATTGATTTATGTCACCAAAACACAGCAAAAATTGCAAACCAAACCATCTAACAACAACCGCTCATGGGATCATGAAAAATATATACAATCCACAGACTGGGGCAAAACTTGCAGTACTGGAAATGAAAATAAAAACCTTAAGACCCCTAGACACTTTTACTCTTCCCTTTTTTAGGTATGCAACAACAGAACTGCCACAAAAATCACAGTGACAAAATGTTTATGCAATCTACTGCAGAAGATGGCAGAACTTCAAAGCTTTCCTCGCTCACACAAATGAATTAAAGGTAAGCTTTAAACATAGCGGTAGTACTTTCTTCTGAATCTAATTTATCTTAATCGAATTACAGGTTCGTGGCAGCCAGAGGATTTCAAATCTGAAAACAAGGATTCAATGCAATGAATTCCTTTGCATTGGTGAAGACATTATTGCTTCATCCATGCTGAGGCAGTTCTGTTAAAGCACAGACATGACAGATTACTGTAACATTCTACCATCTGTAAAGCCTTGTCATGGGTTCAGTTAAACTTGACAACTGGATTATTGCACTGTTGCTTTGGGCGTGCACTATAACGTAATTCCATTTTTAATCCCTTGGCCTGTCCTCGTTCAACATATCTGAATATAAACTGGCATTTCAAACGCTAAAGAATGCACTGTAGCGCTTAAGGTTTCATTAGATGTGTGACACGCTGTAAAAAGGCTTTTCTAACGTGAAAACAGTTGGAAATCAAGTCCTAAAATGCATGTCTGCCAGACAAAGAAGTTTATTTTTCTTATTTAGATTTTACAATGAAGTGATTAAGAATTAATAGAGTGATTCCCAACAGAATTGAAAGATGATCAGTTTTAAAGATTGTCCAATGCTCAGAGGAAAACCTGTGTAGTATTACATTACCCACCCATACAGTAGCGCTTCTGAGAAGATCTCATTCAGAAACTTCCGAGCTAAAACTGCAAGAAACAAATCAGTTTCTGTGAGCTTGAAAATCATGATTGCCTTCATTTTTTGTTTTTTTGACCATGTGTCACATGTTTAGTCCAAGTTATTGTGCTGATACAGTCTCTTATCTGTCTCCATCTCTGACATCAGCATTTTAATGACTACGACTCTCCTAATAGGCATAAAGTGGAACAGAAAATTAAATACCTAGAAAGACAAGCATAATATCCAGTATACTACCTGTAGGGCAAAACTACACAGAACTGATTGCAACTTGAGATTGGATACGGTTGAGATTATGAGATTTAGGACCTGACTTCGTTAGATTAAATCAGATCATGATAATATGAGTTACAGTTGCTCAATTGCTGTTTGCTGGAACATTTTTCCACAGGTACCAGCGGTGTGCTCCTATAACATGTTCTGGAAGTCAAAGGGAAGCAGGCAGCAGTATTGGAACCCACTGAGCTCTCCTGTATGGGAACAAACAGACAGGGAACATCACTGGGAGTTACTTAAACTGATCTGCAAAGAGGTGAGTGAACAAAGAGGACTTTGCTAGATTGTGTGTTCACTGAAATGAAACCACAGGATGAGATTTCATGCAGAAAAGCGCCACAATAAATCAAACTCCAGGTCCCTCGGGGGTGTGAGTCTACGTTGTGGACAATCCCTGAAAGCCAGCTTCAAGCTGCTTTATAAAGCAGCTTGATCTCTTTGCGCGGAACTGTTCACTAGGGGTGAATTTGAATACTTGAGTACTCGTTTTAAATGCACTGACTACATCTAGGTATTTCCTGAATGTTAAATCGTTTATTTCTAAATTCCTGTTCCTTCTTTGAAACCTGGCAGGTTGTTCATTGGACTATCACCATGGGTGACATAGGGAAATGTTGTCATCAGAAGTTGAGGAGCTACTGGTAATGCACCCGAAGAGAGGGATTCCATCATTGGAGGCAGAATAAAAAATAAAAAGTAAAAATGGTAGAATCCAGCATTTTTACAGACATTGCCACAGGGATGGCCAGGTTCCTTAACAGCAGCAACACTATACAAGGTCTAAAGAAAACCTCTCAAGAGCCTATCAGAGGCTATAGTGAGAAGAGGCAGCAGCTGCAGGATACTCCACATCCACAGCTTTCTTTCAACACCGGCTGTATAAGCTCATAAACCCTGTGTTAACTACTGTGGCAACCCCCTCCTCATGGAGCAATCCACAATAGATACATGAGGGCAATATAAAAAATATATATTTAAAAAAAAAATGTTATCAGATTGCAAAGTATACCGCTTTTCAGACTTGAATAAATAAATAAGTAAAATGTCTGCGCACACACAGTTCTGCTTTCTCTCCTCACCATAGAATCATAAGAGCAATCTCTTCCTGTTGAAACTAGCAGCCACAGCACAAACTGAAACAATTCAGAAAACACTTCTGCATTTTCATTCGACACAAAACACACAATTCCCTTTCCTCTAATCATTGTATAATACCCCAACCACAGAATAGAAGGAAGAACGCAAATGCTACGCTAACGAACTCCGCAAAGAACATAACACACATCCAAAATGTGCAAAAAAATATATTTAAAAACCTCACGTAATTCCAGAACATGGCAGTACTGGAGTCTTTCCATCACCTGATCCAACAGACTTGGAGCTCGGATCTCAGGATCTTGAAATCCTAAGTGATATCACCAAAAACATCACCAAAAACTCAGCAGTGGGATCAAGTCAGTACAAGCAAATTCAGCAAGCAGACAAAGTACCACTATGGACAAAAGTTTTGCATCACCCAAGAGAATTAATTAATTTTGCTTCAGAAAGTCAAATTAAACCTGCTGATGTTACGTTAACACATTTAATTGCATACCGCTTTCCATATACTTAACAAAAAATGGACAAAAATTGAAAAAATGTGACATTTTTAAATCTAAATAATACTTGAAATACTGTACTACTATTATGGCTTCCGGTAGACTTATCATATGATTTTGTAGCGTCTTTGATTAAATGATGTTAAATAAAAGATCTATATTATGTTAATATATTTTTGGGGATTGTTCTTTTTTTATTATCTCATTCATAAAATTGTTATTTAGAACCAGGCCAGTTAAAATGCTGTTCATTCCATAACCCCCCAACGGGTAGCTCCCATCCCTACCTCAAGGGGAATCAGTTTTCAAACATGCTACAAAAACACGCAGCCATCCACAGCTGCAGAGCACAAAATCCAGGAGGCTATTGCACCTCTGAAGACACTGTGAAAATCAACTGGAGACAGAATGAAAAATACTGACACACTCAATTTTAAATAACATTATCACTGAACACTCAAGTGCCAGCTGCTCTGCATTTAAATAAATCTTAGAAGAAACTCTTACATCCCTTACATCCAAGATATCAAACATCAACATCACTGCTTTACAATCTTTTCATAGAGATCAGCAGGTGTTTTATGCTACAGAATGACAGTTAACAGAAATGCTGCGCTTGTGATGTCTTGAATAGGACACTTTTTAAAAATGCAAATGAAGGCAAGCATTTCTTGCAAATTTCATTGTCTTAAATCTGTGTCTCAGTAGGCGAAAGTACAGCTGGATTCTATACCTTGGCTCATGCCCCAGACTAATAAGAATAAGTAGATCAGCTAAAAAGGATCAGATCATTTTATTAAACTGTTACCACAACGCCAGGATCTATGGGTCAGAAGTACAGTTCTTAGATCCAGCAGAAGTAAAACTGGACAGGATGGTACTAGCATTATACGATTAATTATAAATCACTGCAAGCCAGCAACTGAAAAGGAACGTGCAACAAAAAGTACTCTGCATAAACAATTAACAGGACACCAGTAAATGCAAGGGACTGGCTTTATGTCTCCTGTCTCCTCACCTTCACTGACAGTTTACTAGAGTCACAAGTTCTTGCACAATCCCACAAAACCAACAGAGCTACAGTTACAGCCACTTGAGATAACGAGAGTACTAGCAAACTAACCAATTAGATCTGCAGCTCTTCGTGAGCACAGCCAAGCAACACAGGATGGGCGGGCCCATTTCCTGCCTCTGCCTTTAAAGGGTTAACCTCGACCATTTAGTTGCCACTGCAAATAAGCCCAAAGAGGAAGTGAGCACAGGAAAAGGCTTGTTTCTGCACAGAATAGCAGCAGTCCTGACACAGATGCAGCATTGCCTTGTCCATGTGGAGCATTCTATGATACACGCCTTTTAACAGGATAAAAAATACAGGGAAGGAAACAAGGCGGGGGGGGGGGGGGGGGGTTGGGGGGGGGCATTGACATATAGCAGTAGATCGCATCTTAAAATGTCAGACGTTAGATCGTACATTTCTGTCTGCAATCTTAAAATGTAAAGAGGAAGGGGATTACTGTAAGTCTTCTGCTTGTTTAACAAGCTTCATTTCACCACCCTGGCATAGAGAAAGGGCAGCTCTGAAATAACATCCTGGCTTGCCCAGTCTTCGAAGAAAAAAGGGTTGAGTCACTTAACACAAAACTGTGTACTGTGTTGATTGTAAACCCTGAAATTTACACATTACACATTCCCCAGTATAACGCGTAAAGCCATTTGACTGGCGTGACACGATGCGTCTGCAAACAATCAGTGTGTTCTGTGGTCACAATGCATTACTTGTACAAACACCATAAGCCAAAAGAGGCTCAGTTTATTAGGGGGGGTTATGCAAGTCACATCTCGTGGAGGTTTTCTCAGAACACTTACCACATTCTTTCAGTTCTC
The DNA here is from genome assembly GCF_017654505.1 of Polyodon spathula. Classification (NCBI taxonomy): domain Eukaryota; kingdom Metazoa; phylum Chordata; class Actinopteri; order Acipenseriformes; family Polyodontidae; genus Polyodon; species Polyodon spathula. Next base: position 9,289,628 of record NC_054556.1, on the reverse strand, counting down.
CCAAAACCTAACCAATAACAACGCGGTATTTACAGTACCCCCAGTGGTGCTGTTACCATACTACTCTTCCAGTAGTTACAAGACTGTATTCAGCACTTGGAAAGTTCAAATGAGAGAATATCATACAGGTGTTTATATTTTAAGCCTTTATTGATGACCTTCATAGTAATTTGGACATACGGCCCTCATTTCTCCAGTTTACATTAATAAGAGAAGAAATCATCTGCATTGACAAAAATAATGCAACAGATCAGCCTGTTTACCTGTTACTAGTGTCTTAAATTAACGTCCAAAACTACATGTTTATGATCAGTGCTTCACTCATATTTTTTATTGAAACTGTGAGAAGCAATACAGGGTTTAGATATTAATTCCTAAAAGGCTGAAGTTCAGGTGCACTCTACCACTCTTCTATCAACATAGCTAGATAGTGCATAGCAAAAACCACAATAACACTGCATGCACCAACATCTGTCAAAAAAAGACCCCGAAATACAACAGTTCCTCCCTTACTTGACACATTTTATAGAAGACAAAACACCAAGGGCAGGGGCGGCAACACAGCTTAACCCCAGCAGAGTGCTGCCGGATGGCATAACCTGACATTTTTATTGCAGTTTGCACAATTTATACCAAAGTAGTCCAAGATTACCACTACGGCATTTCTGAAAACTTCACACTAGGATAAATTTCCAGTCTAGTTAACCTATTCTGATTCACGTGTACTGTATGTATGAGTGACACATAGGAGGGTTAATGAGCATACCCAGGAAATTTAACCTGGTCAATCCACATCAACAGGGATCTACAAACTGAGAGACACATCTGTTAACCAGGTAGACCATTACATGTGGACCACACTAGTGTTTATAGCACACAGTGCAGATAATGTGCATAACCTCAGTGTTGACCCACTCAGCCAGTTAAACGCCGCAGTTCAGTCGTGTCAGTCAAAGTCATCTATTATAAAAATGTCTACAAGTAATCACGTAACTGGGGGTGTCAGTTTGTTCTGTGGGGCTTCAAAGTGACAGCTTTCAGGATGTTTAAATTAGAACTAAAATACACACTCCAACAATACCCTTCGCCAGGCAGCAATTATTACCAGTGTAAATGGTCTACATTATATTATTTCACTTTATAATGCAGAAAACAGAAAAACTGAACTGCATTCTAGAGAATAAAGTGTCAGCCTTAAACAAAAAACAAAAACTATTTGTTGACCTATTCAATGACCTACCCTCCAGGGAAAAGAAATGACAACTAAATGTCAAAGTGCTTGGTTAGTCACCAGGAAAAACTCCTTAAAAAAAGGTTAAAGATCAAATCGGTTGATACTAATATACCACAATTGAGGTGTAAAAAACACCAGATTAAAAGTACAGCTGATTGCAGGGATAGTGCACACTGCTGACCATCAGACACTACCACTGGACTGAAGCACATGTTTAATGTGGAGCAGACTGAGTTTAGGTGGATCAGATACCAGGCAAGGCTTTTAATAAAATTTGATTTGAATTGGTACAAAGTAGATATAGGAATTGATTTTCCCATTTCTGCAATGGAAATAATAATGTAACAGTTTGTTTTTCTCATGACTATAATTTCAAAATCAATGAAGAGAAAAAATTTACATTTAGGAAAAAAAAAAAAAAAAAGGTTCCCTCTTTTAGTTACGCATGATTGTTCCGAAGTGGGTCTGAATGGGCATAATGATTGGGCCTGGTACTGGTTTCAGAAAACCCAAACCAATAAAAGCTTTCAGATTTCAATCCATGTTAGGAACCCAAACTACAGCAGACTGGATCCTGACCAGAACACATCAGATCAGCTACAAAATAAGAGGCTCAAGTTGCAAGTCCCTGCCAGATATATTTTTAATGCTGCAAACACAAATTAGATACTGTGGTGCAGGGTGGAGGTTTACCCGACATGATAAGAAAGCAGGACATCGAACAAAGAAATGTTATAGCTTTGGGCTCCTCCCCTCCTTTCCAATGTGAAGCAGTGCTCTACAGAAACTCTGAAATCAAATGTCATCAAGCGGTTTTCAAAGTAAAAGAGGATCTGCAAGATTTTAGTGGTTGTAATCTCCGTGACTGTGTACTGCAGTGAGGTCTTTAACAAAGCAGGACTACGCTTGATATTAACCCTGGAAACAACGCAAGGAGGAAGGGAGGAGACGAGCGTTTGCCACAGATTTGTCTGTGTGCGATTAATGTACTTGGCACGGGGTGAGACTGCACCGCAGCACAAACAAAAAAAAAAAACTATTTCAATTTGCCAGCTGATTGAAACATCTTTTTGGCGCAAAAAGATGCAGCCTTTATATTATTTTTCATTCAATCACATGTTATAAGCAAATCACTTAGGAGCTTGTATTTATCTTATTTCATTGATGCATTTTGCTACCAGGTACACTCTCTGCTTATCTCTTTTCCAGGGGTTGCAAGCATGTTCCAAAGGTAGAAAAACATGTCAAGAGTGGACCTGAGAGAAAGCCTCACTCTGCTAAAGAACACTGTTTCCCAATCCCTTAGCATTAACAATTTGGCCAGATCGCTCCCTGTCCTTCAGCTCCAGATACCTGACTGACATGCTCTACCAAGACATTGACATTCCTGCTCAGCTCCAGTGTAAAAGAACACAGAGCTCTCAATGTCTGGTCTCCAAGCCAGCATTTAGATGTGCCCTGGAATAAGGAAGTACCTATGAGATTCACAGTTTAGAATCTAACTCAGCCTTGTGAAACACTGTTAATGGCTCATTACCAGGGATATAAAAAGAGAGATCAATATAGCACAGTGTTTCAAGGACAGGTGGCAGGAAAGAATGGGGAAGTTTCTCCAATTAGAACTGTACAACAAGCCATGGGGAGTTGATTTCCACACTGTAACCAGACTGCTTCCAACTAAAAGCTTACTGTATCCAGTAATAAAGACAGATGGGACATAACAGGATGGCAGCAACATCTGCCTAAGAATCATACTGATACATTACAAAAGTGTTAACACTGCAAGCCACATTTTGAGATTTTAATGTCTCTTTAAAAAATAAATAAAATTAGCTATCTTCATTTTGCATCATTATTTGGTGACAGTTTGCTATGTTCATTTGCTTACATCGTCTACACTATTAACACAGACACTATAGAGACTGAACTGGCTGGGAGATGTGTTGTGACCTAGGCCTTTGCTTCATGCATTTACAAGAAAAAAAAAAAAGGTAAGAGTTAATGGCACACACAACTCATCACATACATGAATTAAATCTGTATTCTTTATAATCAGCTTTATACTCATCTTTATAATCAGCAAACTGCAATTACAAGACAGGATTAACCCCAGGGTCTCTTCTGTTACTTATTAATACAGATAACTGCTGCTTTTGTATGCTATTACAGGTATGCAGCAATCACCAGACTCATGCTTTATCATTGCAAGCAACTGGATGGTAAAAGGTAATGGTCAACAGAAACACCCATAAACAAAATGGTTTGCACCGTTCGATTTAGTAGTTACCAATGGAGTTCCTATTAGTTAAGGGCCAGTGATTAATCTGTACATCTTAAAGGCTGGCTGATAATACAGCGCTAGGGTATGGAACTGGTGCGTGGCAGTCTGGGTCAAGCTGCTCTGGTTATTTAATTTTTCACAGCAAGGTTAAAAGAACTATACTATAATATAGAACACTTAACTGTAAACTGCCCACATACCACACACTGTGAACCCTGTACTGCTTGCTAAGTACAGCTGCTGTACCTACACTACTGCAAAGTTACAGCTGAATATATTTTAATAAGAAGTGGGGGATGCACAACTATCTCAGCTTACCACTTATCCCCACAAGTCTTAGAATGTCTAAATTCTAACATCTGCCGTTCAGCCTAATAAAGCATTCCAGTCCCAAGGTCTCCAGCAAGTGACAAAAATGTGGATTATCTGTTACCAAGTCAGTGTCATGTTTTTACAGGGGAAGGCACTAGGCTGGAAGTAATGGGAATTAATTGGCACCTGAAGGGAGTCGCTGCCAAAAAAAATCTATGTTCTTTCGCAGTTAGGGAAAACCTCTCGTCTGCAAGGTTCAATAGACTTTAAATGGGTCTCTGGGCTAATCTCCTCTGCCCAGAGAGAGGAGCCACTTAAGGTCATTTCAAAACACCTTCCAATAATGAAAAAGTATCATACCAAATGCTGCGTGGTCAGGTGTAGTAAATTTGAATTTGTTCAGGGGTACTAGTTATTAGAGGGTAATAATTATTTTTATTTTGTATACAATATGTGTGTGTGTGTGTGTGTTGGGAGGGGATCAAGTGATTGGGAAAGTTTGAGAGCAGATGATGTGAGGATAGTGCCAAGAGAAATGTCCACTCCGAGAAACAGTAGCATTAAAGTATGTTAACTTACTGAACCATAGGAGTCAAATTCATTTTCACTTCTTCTCCGTTTATTGCAGTAATAGTAATAAAAACACTAAAATACTGACAATGAAAGATTTTAGCGCTTCTTTCTTTGTAGTTATTGAAGTTCCCTATTACTCTATTTCTAATCTCTAAACCATTTTATGACCACTTAATGGCTCCTAGTCAAAGCCAAGGTCTGAAAAGCAAACAGCATGTAGTAAATACATTTGCTTAAAAGTTCACACTTAAATAGCCGTATACTGAAAGCTATTTTACCTTGGCAAAAATTATTTCATTTGCTCAGAGTTGTCACAGTCATAATAGTGTCTTACTTTGATGTAACAAATTTCACATTTACAGTATATGGATTTGAAAAGGGTATGGTGCGAGGGTCCGATGCCCAGGATGAAATATTTCTGGATGACTCACTTATTTTCAGCTGAATGGTTGGCCAGTTTATTAATGATACAGTCATATTAAAACTAAAAATGAAAAGAATGCTAAATAGTCTGGAAACCATATAGGAAATTGCATCATTTTTGCCAACTTCCAACTTTTCCAGCCCTTAGGAGTTTAACCTACATCACTAGGAGACTTAGCTTAACCACACAGGTCTTCACTTGAGGTTTCCTAACATCTGCCAGCAAACAGACTAACAGGCCTGAGCAATCCCAGCATTCCCTCAAAACACTCCTTATCATGAACAACACATTAAAATACAATTTTACAAAGCACAAGCATTCATAAGCCAGTAAATACATTATTTTCTTTGACATCCACTGTACTATTAATTTTTTTTGAGAAGACATTGAACCCTTTAATAAAAACAAAGTACCAGAATGATGGCTCTCTTGTCCTTGTGTGTTTGTGGCAAGGCAATGTCCCTTTAAACAGGTGCTTAGCAACAGCTGAGTCAAACTGAGGAAGCTACTTAAACCAAAGTTGAGGCCTGTATCAAAACAACACAAACTTAAATGCTTTTTTCTTGGCCAAGGGTTGGCTTTTTCAAATTGCTGCATTTAGCTTTCACCTCTAGTCCTTTTTCTTATACATTGTTAATACTGAAACTTGCCTTCTAAACAGCTACCGGGGACAAGATCACATAAGCACCAGGTTTCAAAGGTAGCAGTTTGTTGCAGTGCTGTCAGGAGTCATACCTGCTGGCTGAGTTTGGGTATTGTTTAATGTCTTCACCATGGGTGGCTTATGACACAACTTTCCACACTAGCCCTAGGCATTTAATCAATTATACCCAATGAATTAGGATTATCCAGCGGTAAAGATAAATTCAGGCTTTAGATACTCTGTGCCCCAATTGAGGTTTTCTGAATGTATAAATAAAACAACTTTAACAATAAGAACTCTAAATAAAAATAAAAAACAGCAAGAAATCATCAAGAAAATACTGCTCTTACCTGCAACTAAGCTGTTTCTAGTGTTATATGTTGATGTGGTTTTTGTCCAATTCTGCCAGAGGAGGAGGCAAACTTTTCAAAATCTAATCGTCTTGTGGTATTAACAGTAGAATGGATGAAGGCGGGAGCCAAAATGTTTGTCTTGAAGGATTACAACACAAATTGTCCTTCTACAGCCCTAAATTATTCATCGGAAGTGAGGTTTCTTGGTAAAAACAAAGATAAGTACTTTCTTTTTACAGCAGTTAGGTAACCTCATTTTAAAGTGGGTGCTATTATATATAGTAGTACAGTATATGAAAGTCAAGGAGACAGGGCTGTGTTACATTGCAAACAGCAGAGTGTTTGTTTGAACCAGGGGTACATGTGCAACTGAATCAATTGCTGCTGACAACCAGGTATGTTGAAAAGGGAACGTGCACAGTCCATGTGAGCAAGTGTAGCTTAGTGACATAAATTGGGCCTGGCAGCGAAAGTCAGAAACCGATTAATACTTAGTGACTGGGAGGCAAAGACTGAGTGGTGGATCCCTTATTATCGAGTGTTTAGTGAAATATTTCAAATCTCCCACTTTACAGAGATATATTAAAATAGAAAAAAAGTTAATAAATGTAAAGGAATTAATTTGTATTCATTTTTAGATACAACATGTATAATCTGTTCAGCCAAATTTATTTATAGTAAAGCAGCTGACACTGCAAATTACCTAAATCACTCATGTCTTCCAATGCCATATTTACGCTATGTTAGTGTATCATTTTTTTAAACAGCTTGGTAGACTGAATTCGTGTTGTTTTTGCTAAAAAAAATAAATTAAAAAAATTAAAAAATCCTGCAAAATCATTAAGCCCAGGTTGAGGATAGCAGTAGTAATCTGCACAGGAATTGCATAGTAGTTCTTTAGCAGTTAATGGGTGTAATTTGACAAACCATTTATGTACAGCAAGCAGGTGTGGCTTTACTTGAGCTCTAGATAAATGTCTTCAAAAACCTCTCCCTACTAAATATTCACCTGGGCTGAAGTGACTGAAACCCGTTGTGCCAGCTTTTCAGTCACCGCTCCTATAATACCGGGATAGCAGAACGGTTTCCTTGTCATCAATGTTAAACAGTGATGTATTCGCGTATAATGTGGAAACACAGTCATACACTTTGATAAGTCGGTATAAAACCGATTTTATCAACTTAAGTTGAATTCTATTAACCTGTTCTACAGTGTATGCATAATACAGTGCTTCACTTGCTGCATACAGTATATGGCCAGTGTTGTATTCAAACGGGGTCATAGTACCGCTTAGTAGATGCTGTCATTCGAGACATAGTTTTTGTTTTCCTATGTCTGCGTCAACCCTCCAGACCCATTCATTATATCTATGAGATCATTTCAGCTATCGAGTGTAAACACAAACAATCGTCCTTTTTTCCATCAATACAAAGCCAAAAGCATGCACGTTTGCTACCTGCAGGATAAAAAATACAATATTGTACAACGTTGACAGTGGATGGGAATCCCTCTGTACTTACCTAAAAGCAGTAGTTTCACCTCTCTGGCAGCTTTCTCTCCATCTTCTCTGAGATTTTTATCAATCATTTTGGATCTTTCAGACGCGGCTTTATCTTCGGTGCTTATGGTACAACCCATGGTTCCGACTGCACACACACACCCAACCCAAATACACACTACTCGAGAGGGTTAAAAAATATATAAAAAAAAAAAATAAAAAAAAAAGATGATTCACGAATAAACAATCGTCCAGTCCCTTCCTCACCCTCAGATATGTTCTCCCTATCCCTCACAGACTGGAAGATTCTTCTTACTAAAAAAAAAAAAAATAATAATAATAATAATTATAAACTCTTGTTATGCACTTTTGATATTAAAAAGTCCCTTTTGTAGTGGTTTGCTCCCGTGTGTTCTAAAAATAAAGAAACACAAAATACGAAGTTTTTTTGTTTTGTTTTATTTCCCAACACGTAGCAGATTGTGTTCCATTCATAAACTCCAAAATAGAACTTGGTTTTGTTTTTGCTACAAGAAAAGCAGTACAAAAATATATACAACAACTCGCTGTTTGATACAGCAGAGAATAAATACGTTTAGACAAAAAAATATATATTGTTTTACTTTAATTCCAAAAAGGCATACAACAAAATGTGGAACTGAACCAAAGTTGATTTACAAGCGCCAGTAAGTTGACAGTTTAAACGTGAATGGTTTTACACACACACACAAAAGATCCTTACCCAAAAATAAGAAATAAATGAAAGGACCGACAACTGCTCAAAACGATCGCATACAGCTTCCCGTTCGCTAACTTTTCTGCAAAAGTCGCTCCGCTCTCAATGCAACACAATTCAAAAATCAAGTTTCGATTTATTTTCAATATTTTGTTGTCGCCACACCCGACCCGTTATGAAGTTCCTCTCAAAAAGACACGAACTCACCAGAGTCGTCGCCCCCCCCCCCCCGCAGAGTCCTCCGCCGCCCAACGCCCACCTTCACCGCAACCAAGTGCTCATGGTAATTGTAGTTTTCTTAAGCATTTGACAACCGATCGGTGAACTCAATGCGACAGATTTACTGAAGGACTGATATGGTTACAACAACAGTACATCGTATTGTTCTTTTTCCTTTCAAAAATGGTAAATATGCATTTGCACTGGAGTAAATACAGATAGTGTGTTTAGTCCAGTGTCCATGTATGTACATATACCATTATACTATTATAATATTAATTATATGTTTTCTGAATCAACCGTTGTATCCAGTCAAAGCCTTAATAAATAAACACTCAAACAAAATGTAATTAGGTTCCACAGCTGTTTTTTTTTTTTTTTTGTTTGTTTGTTTATTTGTTTCTCTTTTTGCATATGCTTGTTACATTTTACAGGTGGAGCAGCTGTACCTTCATGCAAAAAGGACAGTCACAGTTCTTCGTGTCACACTACAGTCCCTCTATTTCTCACACTACAATCCCTCTATCGGCCAGATTATACCCGACAGTTTTTGACAATTAGCATTTTACCGATTTAGACCCTCAATACAGAAAGTGATTAGATACCACTGGTTAGTCTACAGTGTATATCCTGAAAAAATAAATAAATAAATAAAAAGAATAGCTTTTCCTGAAAGGTGAACCAGAACGGTACCTTTACAGTCCCCGTGAAGCAGATGTCTTCTGAGCTTTGATCATGCAAGAGGGTGGCCAACTAGCAGTGCCGCTTGTGCTTGCCATTGTTTCCCGGCCACTCTGTGATCTAAACACCCATAATATTACCTGTCGCAGCAGGTCTGTAGCAATGGAACGCGCGTGTTTAGTTTTAGCTCAGGCATATTGTGCACTGACAATATTTAATACACACACTCACAAAGCCAATATTGCAAAGCCAATATAAATATGTGTGCTTCTGTGTGATCTACGTAGCTTGTGTTATTTTTTTAACGTTATTCAAGTCTTAATACTTTAGTTTTTTGAGGGTCCCTTGCAAATACTGATCCTCCCCACCACACCCCCTCTTCCACCAGAGCCTCCTTCATGTATAGTGCAGTGATGTGAACAGTACTTACATGTCACGAGGAAGAACTCTATACGCAGATACAAGCAAAAGCGACAGCTGTGTTCCTTCTGGTAATTCAAAAGCGCCCTCTTGTGAAACAAAATAGCATTACAGATTCCTTTACACAACAGGCATTTGAATCATGTGACAGAACATTCACACGGGGGGGGGGTCTGGCAGAGTTGAAAGGTCACATTTTTATATGATTTGAATGGAACGGATGGAAGACTGTTCAGTTCATTGGGAGTAGCAGAAACCTCCAAGACTACCCCACATAGACCACGCTGTAATCAGAACTACAGCACATGTACCAGGGTGCAGTAGTTCATCTCTAGCATTGTGTTTGGAGCATCTAAATATCTGAAATAATTGGGGATGGAACAAGCAAATACATAACTGAAAGATTATCAGCACAGGGGCACCAGTGATAATGTTATTGGAGATAATAAGAAGTAAGAACATTGAATTTGAAAAGCTTGCTTGGCATGCCTTTTAAAAAGCTGCAGCAGTGACTTTAAAACATCAGAACATCCACAAATGAGAGGAGGTAATTTGGCCTATCAGTACTTGTCAGGTTCCAAGAAACTGATTGCGCTTAACATTTGTCACGTTGGGTCTTAAAGAACCCGCTCTCTGTGTATGAAGTTTCACCTGCCCTTTATCCTATCTCCACTTAAAGAGTAAGTAGTGGGGTTCCAAAAAATCTAGCATTCTACATCTTCACGTGTTGCTACAACTTTTAATTAAAGTGTCTGTCACTTCTCTTTTCATTGTTTACATCCTGACTACTTTTTACACTTTAAAAACCATTAAAGTCTGTTTCAAAGCTCTTATCAAAATGGCCACTCTAGTGCAATGATGGTGTAAGGCAAGGGTCTCCAGTCCTGGTCCTGGAGGGCTGGTGTCCCTCCTGGTTTTTGTTCAAATTGTAATAAGCACTTAATAAGCACTTAATTGGTCCAATTAAGTAATTTAGGGTACAGTTAGAACACAAACCAGATGGGACACCAGCCCTCCATGTTTAATTGATAGATTGTGTTAATTGTTTTAGTAGTTGGCTTGTATTGTAAATTTGAGCCAACTGCCAGCATTTAAGAAGAGCAGCCAGGCTGTTCTGGGTCTCGCGTGTGCGTGTGTCTGTCTGTCTGTGATAACAAAAGGTACTGTGTGAACCTGTTTGTGTTTGTGTTGTGTACTGCGTGTTTTCGTTTTTAATAGGAAAGCAGCTTGGCTGTCCTGTTTATTTTGTTTGGTTCCTGACGTGTGTAGTCAGCGCTCCAAAGTAGAGCTAGTTTTTTGTTTTGTTTTGTTTATTCTTATTTGTGTTTAAAATAAAAAGTGCGCTACGTGCACACGTTTTAAAATCCATCTCCTGTGTGTGAGTCAGTCACGGAGTGCTGAAAAAGAGCCCGATGTGAGCCTGTGTGGTGAGCATCATGTTACACTCTTTAATTTCCAACTGTGTTTCACCAGCCCTGATTAGCGCTAATCGTGGACTATCAATGTTAGTTTAGGTAAAGTAGTCCAAGACTAGTGCTAATCAAGGTCTCCTGAAACCAGCTGTTAGAAAGTATTTGCTAGGTTTAACTTTGTCAACTCTGCTCCACTCAAATCTATCCAGTCCCACAATGTCCTCTTGGTAATGGGAGAACCAGAAGTCATAGTATAATAAGTGTAGTCTTACCAGTGGATTGTGTAACCTCATCATAACCTCCTTTAATTCATACACCTTTGTCTACACTCAAGCATTTTGTTTGCTTTTTTGACCTCTTTGATTTTGGAGGTGTTTGATTTTTTTATAAACATGTTAGCCAATGCTGCTCATTGAGAGCTGTCAGTCAGTGGGGGAGTTAGTGATGGCTACGCAACAGCACGAACAAACCAGGTGTAGAGTAATCACTAGCATGTGATGTTAGCAAATGATTATAGAAACTGGTTTTTTTTTGGATGCAATTTGAAATCACATGCTGCTGCGTGATCTTGTTGATCCGAGTCCAAGGTGCACAGCAGTTGTATTGAAAATAAGTTGAACACTTGCTTAGTGAACAATTTAGTTTCATTTTCAAGGGAACAAGTGGACCTTTATCATTCTCATTTTTTTCTGTGCAAACAAAAATCACATAAACCAAGGAAAGATGGTAAATTACTGTATGTAGAATGTTTTTACCCATGATAAAATGTATACTGCATGCTAGTTACATTAATAAACAGTACGTGCCCCCCAAAACCATGCCAAACTGTCTTTCTTTACCCTCTGCTGGCCTTGGCTAGCTTCCACTTTGTAAGTTGTCAGCAATGCTGACCTTGATCTAAATAACCCAGAATGCACTGTGCTGATGTCAAAGTCTTTACATCTGGGTTTGGTACTGGGGAGTGCTGCTGGTTAATGTTTGAGCTGAACACACTGATGGGCAAGTGTACCTATCACACAGTGTCTCTTTGACCTGAGCACATCGATAACAAAACATTGTGTTTTGTTTATGTGGAGGAAATGTAACTCTCCTTCAGCAAGGCTGTGAGAGAGGTGAGGGCCACAAGAAAGCTTTCTATTACCACAAAGTGACCAAGTTATACACTGAGGCCGCTTGGAATGAAGAGGCAGGCTTGTTTACATTGGACCACACATTTACATGATATACATAACTGATCCAAAGTGAAGTGCAACTAACTGATCTGTAGATGACTTTTAGTAAAGGAACACATTTCTAAAGGTGCCTATCTATTTCATATTAATCATGTAGTGTCTTAGAAACATTACATTTGCCATCAATAATACAAATATCGGTTATGGGTTACCTAAACATCTTCGTATCACTGAATAAACTTGTGTGCTGTGAGTTTTTTCTATACCTATGAACTTTTGCTATTCATTTTTGTTTTTAAATTTTCAAAGCTGTAGGGTCATGGAAAAATATTAGATGGGGAGCAATGAGCAACTCAAGAAAACTGAAGGACCTTCAGCACTGTGCTGCAGTATTTTATACTGAATGTTGAGAAGCTGCAGTCTGACTGTTTCAATAAAGAGACATTTACACTTGAACTTTTCCACCCACAACTAGAATGGCGCATTCACAATGGACACTCCATTATATGGTGATTTCAAAATATTTAAAAATACACACTATATATCTAAAAACACAAGTATGCCACAGCCTTGTCTAAATGTACAATGAACAGAACCAAGCTTGAACACCATTAAAAATGACTACATTTGTTTTATTGTCAGTCTAAAACCGCCCCTACTGGCTATTTACACTATACAAGCTAGACATGTAACAGGACTAAAAAGGGTTTACATTTATATACATTATTTATAAATGCTGGTGTGTAAGCCCAAATACATACAATTGTTATATATTTTTAACATTTTAAACCCGTGGTGTTTAGATCAGTACTCAGTCCATTCAGGTCTGGGGCCCTGTTCTTGTCTTGGTTATTGAATTGAGCAGGCCACAGCCCTGTTCCAATTAGGTCTTTAGTGTTAACAGGTGTTCAATAAGATCATCAGGAAGCTGACTGAATCATGTACCTGGATTGGAATAGACTAAACAAAAGCCACAAGTGGGAATGGCAAATTTTAACAAAGAAAATCATTCACTACAACAGTGTACCATAAGGCAAGAACTCAAAATGTACTCCTTAATTTCCCAAGAAACTTAGTCACATGACCTCACTACAAGGTTAGAGGTCAAAGCCAAGGTCACCAACACACAGTGCATATACTGCATAACACTGCAAATACAAAGTCACTACCTCAACGGCCTTTCACTGTAGCAGCAGGAACTTTGTGAAATTACTTAGACGAAAGGGTTGTTTTCTTGTACAATACCCACGATCAAACTGTGTGTACCAAGTATGAAGCCAGTATCTCAAATGCCTTTATCATAATTTGGAATCTTCCCTTATAAAAGTTTACTACGGTATTTTTGCACAGAAGTTTATCATGCTTTTCCCATGGTTATAATCAGTGGTGTATTCCTAGATGCCGGAACGCCAATAAAATATAGCTTTTTTAAACAAAAATGATACAAATTCATGTTTTATTTGTTCATTGAGCTTGAGGTAACATTTACTAGGTGAGCCTAATTTTACACTACATTCTGAATACATTTTTTCAGGACCCACCAGATTTGATCTCATCAGATAAAACAAACACTGGTTCTGGTACTGTAAACTGTAAGAAGAAAAAAAAAAACAAGCAAATAATAATTAGTTTATAACATGACCGGGTTATTTTATTTTAAATAAATGTGTGGCACTGATGTATGCTTTTGTAATATATATTAAATCTTAAAGTGTGGTTTTTGACTGGTTTAAAAAACACAATTTGGTTACTTCTTGGTGGGGCATTGCAAAAATAATATCTGTTGCTGCTGCCCTTGATTAACCTCCTCAGCCCACTGCCACCTCATTCCTCTCCCACCAAATTATAACTTAACATACACTTTTTTCCCCCTGCAAATTTACAATGTTACTAAGCCAGTTACAAGGGCAGTCAATCGTTCCAATACCCGGGCCTCTGAACTGACCGATATATAAAGCAGTTTTAAACTTGTGTTTATGGCCACAGTCGTAGAATGCACTTTTGCGGTCAGCTGTCTTCGTCAGCATATTTACTAAAAAAATTGTTAGACTTCTTAAACTTTAGTACTAGTTTGTAATACAAGTTCCTAGTATTCTCTTCATTGCATCACAGGGGCAGCTGACTGAATCAGGAGATGTGTGTGACTTGACTCTAAACATTTACAATAAGCCCCAGTTATCGGAGACTCCAATTCGTGTACCATCAGAAGTGGCACATAGGGAATCATAGATACTTTTTTTTTTTTTTCCCTAGTGTCTATTCTATGGCACGGTGCAGAAAGACTATTTTGATTTCCACACAGAAAAGAGATCGCTTCATCGGTGCTCATGCATTGAAATTACAGCAGTCGGGCGCTATATACATTTTTATAACCAATCGTTAAAGATTCTTAAGTTAATTCTTAAGTCAAGGTTCTTTCTGCCTATATTAAAAAAAAGTATTGGAACAGCGTTCCAGCATGCTCCGGCTCAACTACACCACTGGTTATAATCTGCATTTACAAGAGTTTACCCTGGTTTAATAATATTCTTTACCATACCTCGCTGTTCTTTAGAATGCTTACTTATGTTTTACCATGCTTTTACTATGCTTTATTACACTTTGCTATGCCTTTGCAATGGTAAACTTTTAGAAGGGATATGGAAACCAGAAAGTCACGACCCCATTATGTCAGCCATATTAGGTCATATGTCAACATCAAAGGTCATTTGGCCAAAAGTGTATAATAACATTAAAATATTATCTTAAGTAGCTTATGAAATTTTAGTAGTGGAATGTGTGATATTACACGTTTCTAAAGAGTGAGTTCTGAGATTACATCCTTTCAACAGGAGTAGAATAATGAGGTTACGGCTCTCTTTCCTCAGTTGAGGCCAGTATCTTCAGCTCCAGCTTTTTAACACAGTTTGAATTTGTTTCCACATACCTGTCCAATTAGCATTTGAACTGATCTGGATCCAAAATGAGATGTGGAACCAAATAAATGTATTTTACATAATCCAGTTTCAAATGGGACAGCTTTGGGGAATTGGAAACACTCTCAGATTATTCTCAGGTTTTCTTCTGCCAGTACCTGTCCCATCAGGATTGCATTTTATCACCATTAAATAGCAATAATAATAATAATAATAATAATAATAATAATAATAATAATAATAATTAAAAATAATTAAAACACCCAAGTTTTTCTTTAAAAAACCGCAATGCTAGTTTCTATAAGTGTATGCATATTTAGGTGAATTAAAACATACTGTAGTTAACAAGACAACAGTTTTTACAGTTTGCTAAAACTCCTAAACAAAGCCATGTCTATAAATTAAGAAATCAAATTATACAATAGAAGTAACATCCTCTATTGCGAACAGCAATAAAAAAATAACCCAACAAAATGTCTTTTAAAATAGGACTGGATAAAATATAAACAGGCTTCTTGCTTAGGAACAGCGCTTTTAAAGTGCAGCTTTGCAAGGCTGGAATTGAAATAACAACAATGCTGTAGTTTACTGTAATCTGCTTGTATTGCTAGGGTTTTGTATTTGATGTGTTCTGTTTAGTGCCACCGCTAAGAGTCAAGCGCATTCAGCTTTAATGCGTATTAACCTGATTGCACTGGAAACATTATTACACTGACATTTTTCAAAGAACCTGTTACTGGATTCGTTGTCACTTAATAAGCTAAAAATCGACAGCAGTAAGCCACCTGCCTACTTAAAAAATCACCCCAGTTTTAATCATAGGATCAACTTGGAGTTGACAGGTCTTATGGATATTAGGATCTTATGATGTATGTTAATAAAATCTTTAAAATGCATTTTTAAAGACTTCAGTACTGTTTTGCTAGGGAGACTGGGCGGACTATATGCCAATTTGTCAGGAGTTATTCATTCCCCAGTCCTACTTGTAAAATAACGTATCATTTCAGCCTTTATATAAGCTCTGATATAAAACGTCACTGTGCACCATTGGTGTCTGTACAGTACTAGCAATACTTTATCAGGTCAAGAGACACGGATTAAGATTAACATGGGGTTAGGGTTAGGAAGGTGTTGTGAAGAGTTGCACTTTTCTAAAAGTCTATCTGAGCCCTATCATAAGTTTTAGCATGAGCAAACTGGGTACCCCCTACCATACCCCACCACTGGCACTGTAATGGTTTGCTTTGGCATCAGTGCCATGGCATCACAGATCCAGAAAACCTAAACTGCTTTAATACCATCTTATATTTATATAGGGGGGATTCCTAGACTTGGTAGGCTGACAAAAATCATGTATACCTGAAGAAACAGGTATGTTTGTAAATATATGCTTCTGCAAATTAGCATGCACCCCCCCCCCCCCCCCCAAAAAAAAAAAAAAAAAAAAATCAAGCTGGTTTATCCTAGTAGTTTCTTCTCTATTATCTACAGTAAAATGTGTCATTAAAATTGCAGGCATTGAGATAGGGTAGGTTGATCCATTTGCAAAGCCGAGATTTTACAGTCCTGTATCCGAGGGTTCCACTTAAGTGCATCTTCACAGTGATATTTCTAACCCCTAGTGGCCACCGCCAGCATTGTCGCTTCCCGTAGTCCAGTCAATGATGATAAAACTCAGGCTCATTATCATAAACAGGACTCCCAGACCTGCAAAGCACGCAGCCTGAAAAACAAACAAATAAAATAATACGTGGATTATCACATTCAATTCCAAAAGCAGTAATGGTACAGTATGAATTAGACACTACATACAGCTTCAGGGATTAGACAAAAAAAATTCACCAATGGTTTTAGAAATAATCACCAGGGGTGTGCAACTGCAATGTTGGGGGTAGAAATCTGTAACCAAGCCTTTTCCTCATGAAACATGCACACAAAAGCAAAAGCCCATTGTGGCTGAATATGCCATGGAACAAGGAGCCTTAACATGTACACATTCGGGATTCAATTTGCACAACAAACACATTGGCTATAAGAGTGGCAGCCTCAGAGTACAGGCAGAGCTTCTAACCATGATCTTGGGGGTAGAGCGCATGGGTTCCTCTTCAATAGGCACGATGCGGATGTAGAAGATCGCTGGGAAGATGAAGATGAGGCAGGGAGCAGATGTGGCCCCTAAAAAAAAGAGAGAGACAGAGAACACTACAAGGGTTAGCTTAATTTATACTAAGTTGTTCTGTCAATTCCTTTAAATACTATAGTATATGTTTTTTTTACAAATCAGTCTACAAAAGTGGATTTGAAGACCGAGATGATAATATTTTCTGCCGGATTGTTTGGAAAAGGGGTGTTCTGAAACTCCTACACAAGAACAATTTCTTCATGTAAACAGGACTCATTTAGATCTACTCCTGGAGATTTTCCCGACCCCGAAAGCATGACCACCCCCTTAACTCACCATCAACAGAGTGAGGGGAAAGGTTTGACAAAATATTCATTTTGTGTTTGTTTACTTTCTTCTGGTTTAACCCTGCTCTGAATCATTTTGCACAATGTTGCTGTTGCCACCAAAGCTGCTCTCTTCAGTCATTATAAAGCGATCTCTTTTATTTTACCACTAATGATCAACCTCTATACTTTACCAGGCAAGGCTGTGCAGTGAAGCTGCAGTCCAGTGTATTTTCCCTATCCTAATACTAAGTATTTGCTGTGTTTTACCATGATTAGCTACATATGATATAATGTTTTGCCACACTTGTGCATAAGTGACCCTGCTTGTTACGAGAGTGCTTTACCACACATGGGACACCACAGCGAGCTTTCTGTTTTTGTAATCATCACTAGAAACCACAGTCTATTCTGTTCTGACCTTTCTGAATTCTTGTTATTCCCCAGGTGCTATTTGAACACCTGCCCTTTGGCATCAGAAGTGTATTGATTTCACAGCGTTCTACTCTGCATCTATTTTTCTCAACCCCACTTCACCTGAAGGAAAAGACGCAAAACAGTTTGATGTTTCATGTACAGGAATGCACTTTCTATATACAGTACCATACATACTTAGGACTACGCCAGCCAAGGAAAGATAACTTGAGATATACTTGCAATGGCTGTTTCAGTTTCCAAAACAATAGTTTACCACAGTAAATGTACACTCTGGTTATAGTATGTGTTTACCATAGTTTATCATTGTTTGCCATGTTTAATATGCTTTGCTATGCATCTCTAGGCTTTCCAGTGCTTGCCTAAGCTTTAACAAGCTTTTTCTTTGTTTTTTTCACAGTTTACTAAGGAAAACTTTTATAAGGCCAGGGTTCCATAACTGTGGATCAGTGCTTTGTAACTTTCTACGAATAAATGTTCTGTCATAGAATGTGCTGACTACGGACCATACAGCCGATGACTCACCGATGATCCCGAAGATGCCCAGGATGTTGGGTGCGAAGATGACGAGCAGGTTGATGAGGGTCAGCAGGCAAGTTGCGATGGTGATGTGACGCAGCCAGTTAAACGCCTTGTTGGGGAACAACATCTGCTGGATGGCACGCCGTACCTGTGGAGCAGACAGGGTGGGACTTCCTTTCAAAAATGCCAAGAACACAACAACCAATGCACACCTTAAAAAGGGTATATAAGGACCTTTTTATTTTATCGTGTTGCTACAGCTGTTTCCATAATGTGTGTGTATTGTTTTTATTTATTTATTTATTTTTTACATTTTGACCACTTTTTAAAACTTTTTAAAATTGCATTCCCTGCCTCAAGATGGCTTCACATACACCCGCATGGACCTCTCAGAACTACATTTCCCATTATCCTCCTGCTCACATATGTAATTGAGATGGATCTAGCAGTGATTAGGAGGAATATAGGACATGTTGTTCTGAGAGGTCCATGCAGATACCTGTGAAGCCATATTGAGGCAGGGAATGCAATTAAAAAAAATTGGTCAAAATGTAAAAAAAAAAAAAAAAAAACATATATTAAAACAATACACACACCTTAAACAGTTGTAGCAACACATGGGAACATGCAACACAATACAATAAAAGGTCATGTATACCCTTTAAACTGTACATAACTAACAAAACAATTCCAGTAATCTTACATGGCATGAATTACTAAACATGTTAAATAGTATTTTATTCACAGATTCCAGTTTCAGATACATGATTAATGACGATCTGAATGAACTGTTGTAGTTTATTACATTTCAATAATCTGATCTGGCAGATGTATTTTCAACAGAGCAGTTTACCGTACCAGTGAGCAGCTCAATATTGGAAGACTGCCTTCTTTCCCATGTATAACACTGATGTTAATAGAGGGTGTCAGTACTTGTAGGTAGACCTATAGATTAGGGACAGAGGCTTACCGGGAAGAGGACAATGGGCACTGTGAGGGTGACGGCAGTGAGCACTGCCAGTCGAACACACAGGATCAAGGTGTCGAAGGGGTCGATCCGGCTGTAGGTGTGAAGCATCTCTGCTTCAACTTTACCTGTGAGGCACAGACACAGAAAGAGAGAGCGGTGTCACACACACACAAGACTCAGACTGAACTGGAGACTGTGTAGAGAAATTCACAACTGCTGCACAGTGCAAGAGAAAATCACTGGGTCAAACGAACGACTTCATCAGCATTTTCTGACATCTCTAATTCGTTGACAATAAGCCAAGATGTATTGCTGATGCTGTATTTTATGGCAGCTCTAAGAACAGACGGCTCTTATTTGCAAACCTTTACTACAAGCCGTATCCTCGGACACCTAGTCGGTGCAGTCACATTAGTAATTGTTGTGATGAGAAAAAGTGTGTTATGGCAAAATGACATATAGAAATATGTTGTAGTGTATACTGTAAAAGGAAAGCTGTGCTCAGATACTTTTCAATGTGCAGTCTGTGTGATTATAAAGGAAACAAGTAAGTACTTATTAATGTACATGAGCACAGCTGACAGTGAAAACAAGGTGTTAAAGACTGTTGTGCTGTGAGTGAAGAAGTGTGACGGTGAACATGTTAGACTGTCAGTGGCTGAGAGAGTGAGGGGTGGGCCCATTGAAGTGCTTATTCCACTCACCATAGAAGGTCAGGTATCCGAAGAGAGCCGCCAGGAAATACATGGTGTACATGACAGCGATGGAAATGTTGGAGACGTGCTGCATCTTCCTTTTTGTGGGGCTGTAATCAGAGAGGACAGCATTGGTTAACTTCCATAGCAAACATACACAAGACAAAAAGGAACCTCCTGGGGATCTCCGAGTTTCATTTGGTGAAACCCACATACTCGCCGCTATCTTGTATCCTTCTCAGCAAATTTTGTTAACAAATCAGGTTGCATGTTGCTGACTCTTTAGTTACATACAAAACACCTGAGATAGAGTGGGTTACAAACAGAGGGAGAGTTGGGGGCTCTGTGACAGTAAGGTACAGTACAGGGAGTATTACATGACCAGCACACTGTGCCTGGTAGTAGCTGCACTTACTTGCGTAGCTCGGTGTAGATAGGCAGGACCTCTGGGTGGCAGACAAAGGCGAAGGCTAGGATGGGGATGGTGTATGCCGTCTAAAACGAAGACAATGGAGAGTAATTTATGTGTTGCAAAATAAAAGATAGCAACATCTAATTGGTTTACCCTGAATCCACACTCTTAAAAACAAGACATTACAGGAGGTAATTATAAATGAAGTCCACTCTGCCCAGTATGTACAGTGCCCCCTGCTGTCCATACCTGGGAGTTAAGGGTAAACATGCGGGGGCCACAGTCAAGATCTGCCTCCATCTGGGTGTGTCCGTTCTGGTAGCCAACCGAGTGTTCCATGCCGGTGCTGGAGTTGAGCGATTCTGTGGTATTGAACGAGAACTCAAAGAAGGGACACGGGATCTGGAACTTCTTGTATATCACCTGAAGAGCAAAAAACAAATAAAATAAATAGATTTTAAAAATGTACTGCATGTTCCAATAGTAACTGACAAACATGTAAATCCACAAGAGTACAATATGCCTTTTCAGTAAAGGGCATTGCTAGCTCTGAAACCGCTCAGAGGAAGGTGGTAGAATATGGATACAGAGAAATGGCATTAAATATGCAATCCTTGACAAACTATAACCTTAAGTATTTAAATTATATATGGTTTTCACAAGTTTGCTCTTTATTTTTTTTTACTTCGTTATAGGATTTTAGATTCTGCTTCCTGGTACCTCATCACTACCGCAGATCATCCTCACTCCAATGTCAGAGAGAGGAAAGGAAAGGAAGCAGCAGTTTATACGAATATGACACCTGACCTGTACAGTACAGTAAAGAAGCATTGCACACGCACCACACAGAGGAAAAACACCATACAGCTCAGGGAGAACCCACTGGTGTAGCCCAGGTAACCTATGGAAAAGAGAGATCAGTGAGGACTTTAACCCAGGGCATCTACTCTGCCTGTGTTAGGAATACCTCCTAGCCATGAAACCTATCTCTGCCTTAAAGGGCCACACTGATTACCAGAGTTCTTACACAGCAATGAAATTATAATTTACTTAGAAAGCTGACTGCAGTAGCAAATACACCCAGACATTCAGCCTCAGTAGCTCAGGGATGGAAATGTGATACTCTCATTGCTTAGCACTTGATCCATTCCTGGTTTTACTAAAATGGGTGAAACCACTATGCAATAGGAGTCTTATTTCCATCCCTGTAGCTTATTAAACACTAAATGTTTACAAATAGAAACAGAAACCAGGTTTTCTTTTTAAAACAGTCTCTGTGGCTCGCAAGTAACCTTTTCCTAGAAAAGGGCTTCAGTCTGGTTATGCTCATTCAGTGTAATCGTTCGTCACACTAGTTGTGTGTTCCAGGAAAGCAGGAAAGGCAGCTCCTTCCATCAATTTATGTTTGAAATATCACAAACAGAACAAACAGTTTTGGTACGATAACCGACGACACAATAGCATGGGATCCAACAAATAGTTTAGAGTCACACCCACAGTAACTATTGACTGGACGCCCAGTAAAATGCCAGAGTCTCCTGTTTGATTTCTTACAACTGAAAATAATGAATGTTTTAGACTTCCATTACCGACTCGTAATTCTGAGGTACTACTATAACGTAGATTATTGGAGAAGGCTGAAATGGGAAATGTGAGGTCAGTATGTAATAATATCATCATCTCACCTAGCTGCTTCATGAGGGCCAGAGGCAGGATGACAGTCAGAGAAACCAGGATCACCAGATAGTTACCATTTAAGTACCACTCACTGAGGAAGCAAAACACAACCATTGTCAGCAGAAGCACAAAACAGGGTTACCACAATCACAGAGTTGGGTTTTACAGCTAGGGTTTCTTCAGAGCAATACATTGGTATGATAATAGCATTCCATCGCCCTTCAGTACAGAACCATTTTACTATAGGGAAACACTATAGATACTGATCACCTTAGATTGATATCACGGGCAGGAGACGTAGGTTTCATGATGTCTCCAGACCAGACCTTTCACAAACCAAACATGTCAGCTGCTTCAAGAAATGTAAGTCTGTCGGCAGGCCACCTGTCCAATCTGGTAAACTCTCTCTGCTGTCAGTACCTAGTGAGCTACTACTTCAAAAGGAACAGCCTAGCAAGCGTTGAAGAGAAAAAAAACATGTTTCTATTTTAATTTGAAATGACATGTATTGGCAAAACATGTACTTTCAAACAAGACGAATACATGTGAAACTGGGCATTTGTTGTTCCATTAAACTCTCTGCTTACCATATTAAATCGTCCCATAAGAGCAGTGGCACACCAAATATAATCCATGTAAAATGGCGGGTATGAGCTTTTGTTCTCCATTTTAACCATAAAATGGTGACAGCCAAAAAAAAAGCATTTTTGTTTTTGCTATACTTTGTTGAATATTACATTTCAGCATGTAATCCCTATGATACAAGTACCTTATTATTATTACAATTATGGCTGCAGGGACACATTCACTCTCTCTCAAACATGCTCACTCAAAAACATAGTTTCTAGGTGGATTAATGTAAAACAGTGCTAACAATCCCGTTTTACTGGCAAATCCACCATCTCAGAAGCCAATAAAAATATCCCTTTATACTGCAAACGGCAGTGTGTGCGTCACACACAGTGCCGAGAAAAAGTCTGTGAACCCTTTAGAATTTTCACATATTTCAAACATAAAATGTTGTTAGCTCTTAATCTAAGTCCTAATAATAGATAAAGACTGATTAAACAAATGACACAAAAACATGATACCTTTTCAACATTTATTTAACCACAAACGAGTCAACATTCAATATCCATGTGTGAAAAAGTATGTGGACCTTTAGATTCAGTAACTGGTGGCACCTCCTTGAGCAGCAATGACTTCAACTAAGCATTTCCTGTAACTGTTAGTCAGTCTCTCACATCAGTTTTGAGGAATTTTGGCCCATTCCTCCTTACAAAACTGTTTCAACTCTGTGACATTTGAAGGCTTCCTTGCATGGACAGCTCACTTCAGGTCCTGCCACAACATTTTGATGGGTTTTAGTTCCAGAGTTTGACCAGGCCATTCTAAAAATGTGGGCTTTCTTCTTCTGCAGCTATTTTTTTGTAGATCTGCTTGTATGTTTAGGATCATTGTCTTGCTGCATGACCCATTTTCGGTTCAGCTTCAGCTCACGGACGGATGGCCTGACATTCTCCTCTAGAATCTTCCGATATAATGCAGAATTCATGGTTGTGTCAATGATGGCAAGCCATCCAGGTCCTAAGGCAGCAAAGCAGCTCCAAACCATCACACTCCCACCACCATGCTTGACAGCTGGGATGAGGTTCTTCTATGCATTTGCACTTCGAATGCAGTGTTTGGTTTTCGCCAAACATAACGTTTCTCATTGAGGCCAAAAAGTTCTACCTTTGACTCGTCTGTCCAGAGAACATTGTTCCAGAAGTCTTGTGGATCATCTATGTGCTCTTTGACGAACTTCAGACGGGAAGCAATGTTCTTTTTAGACAGCAGTGGTTTCCTCCTGGCTATCCTTCTTCCCACAGTTTTCTGGACAGTGTTCTTAATTTATCTCTACCCTTTTAAGCACACTTTCACTAGCATACGCTCCCAGCAACAGCAGGAATGATGTGACTAGGTACGACATCACCCAATTTGATATAGATCACTTTACTCATTTGTTATATCAGCATTGAATCAAAGTGAAAGATATTTTACTTCTCAAACTCTTTCATGGGGATAACACATAAGCTTCCAAGCATGATACAGTACAATAAATCTAGTGATTTATAGTTACATTGTTATTTAATATAACTTGCATTTTCTTCTAATGCTGAAATGTTGTGTGTGTGACAGTGGGGAAATGACAGCATTGGACACTGAAGCCTTTGGTCTGTCTGTCTGATGAACAGTATGGAGATTCTATAGAGGGAGGGGAAAGACAACATGTCTGACAAGCCAAGGAGGTTAAATGCTAACCTCTCAGAGCTTCTACTGACGTACAAGCTCTTTCCCCCAGAACTCTCCTCTCAGCTGACGCACGCTGCCAAGGAACAGAACCCAAACATTGTGAACTGGCTTGTCACAATCAAGTGTTTGGGACTCTATGCTCTATAAATAAGCTGCTTTTGGCTGTTCCTATTGTAAACACATGCAGCACAGGCTTGCCTTGCGTCAAAGCAGAGCTTGATTCTGAACTCCCTTTCCATGTAAAGCAAGCATACCATGTGGCTGAGACCACACTGCACTCAACACCTGTTTATTTATGTATTTAACTGCATTTTCACTCTGGGATAAGAAAACAGGCCAGTTTCACATGTAGGTAACAGTTGCCTAAATCCACTTTAATTCTATAGAATAAAATAAACTTTAACAAAAGAAAATATTTCTCTTTAATCATTTAGATGAGGAATCATGTTAAAGTCCAGCTGACTGCATTCGACCTACTCAGTTTTTTTTTTTTTTCAGTGGGTATTTTAACCAAAAAGAAAAACTGACTAATTTATATTATCACTTTATAAGTGGTCCTAATGTTTTTTTTTTTTTTTAATGGATATTTACCCCGGTGAGTAAATACAAGTAAACGACAGCAATACACAAAGCACTGAGCTTGCGGGTGACTGTGAGGTGAAGGTGTTTCTGATCACAAGTGTAAAATTCCAGCACTCTCAGCTCTGCCGTTACATGGAAGTATTCCCCATAACAACGCTGCTGTTGTGAGTGGTTGTCAGCACAGAAGGGCTGTGTTATGTGAGTAATTTCAATCCTCCTTCCCCTGACCGACCAATAGGAGCACCCAAATGTTGACCCTCCTTCGGATTTGGATTAATCTCTCTACCTCGTTTCCTAACATGAGCAGAGGCCAAGGATACTTTCCCGAAACCTGGAGTGCAGCAGAGCGGATCCCCCCCCCACGCTCCCTGCAACCACCTGCAGATTCTGATCAGCTAATGTGGCTCCAGTTAAGTTTAGCACTTGGAAAGTTTCAAATTGCTGAGGCCATTACTGACAAATCTATATGATGCCAGCTCATTTGCATCTGCTTTGCACTGTCATGACCTCTCCAGTATTGTCCCCATTTACCCTAATCACGAGTACCGATCTGAACAGTCTATTCTTCTCTCTTCAGCACTGTCATTGCCCTGTACCTCAATGATGCACACTAGACCAAACTCTCCATTTCAGCAGTCCATCCCTTTTACCATGATCCACAGTAAGAGGCTGTCTGATACTTACTCTGACTTTCCGCTGCTGTTCAGGAAGGCCTGGATGACCAGAGGGAACTCATACTTGACAATGTAAAGGTAACTGGACATGGCTGTAGGGGTACAGAATAATACAGTATTTTTGAACATGTCAGAGAAGTGTCTCATTATGCCGGGGGGGTGGGGCTGTTCATAATCCCAGTCAGTGTTTCAAGCCTTTAATATTCATTGCTTATACCTAGGTAACTACAGTGCTCCCTCGCTACGGGTCTCAGACACACACACACACACACACAATATGAGCATTATATTGTTAAAGTGTAATATTGGGACACACAATATGAGTTACGATCTTGCAGTTCGCAGGATAGGCAGGTCCTCTAGGGTATGTTTTGCAGAATGAAAGGAGATGTTAACTCACCACAAGTATGAACTCAGAATCTATGGACTGTTTTCAATAGGTCTTTCAAGTGGTAGTTCTTTCAGGGCAGGGTGCTTGTTTGTTGTGAATGCTTACCACCAATGTTCTGTAAGGTGATAGCTATTCCAGCCGCTAGTTTTCCTGGAGTGCCAAATGCCCTGTAGCCAAGCTGCTCATAAGCGCGAATGCCTGTGAAATAAGAAACAAATTATCTTCTGTACTGTGCCAGAGAGAGGCACTGCCTACACATCACCATGATCAGGAGCTGCAGCACAGACTTAGACTGTCAGCCACTGCACTTTGATGCTACTTGAATGGCTTAGCTGTTGGCATGTTATATCACATTGATTGAGACCTCAGACTTTGTAGCCAAAACACTACAGTTTACTAGAGTATATACTATATAAAACTGTAGTATTTTGGACACTACTATACAGACATTCCAGGAACTTTTGATCTCCTAAAATTTTTTAAAAAAAACAGAAAGAAATGCTAATGCATTTATATATAATATTCACAAATCTCCCTCATTTGGATGATCTGACCTGGGCATCTCTGACTATAGTTACTAATAATTGTAGAATAACATACTCTGTTTACACTACAACAGATAACACATTTCTTACCCTAACATAGATATATTATACCCAGCCAATCATTTCAAAGGAGGTCAAACCACGCTTGCAGGGACTGGAAAGAGAAATAGCAACCACAGGGCGTTTTTGACTGGATTTCCTCACCCATTCAATAAAGCGTGTCTCACTGGCGAGACTGTGGACGTCAATGTTTTGAGAGCTATCTTTGAAATGACATTAGAAAACGGAGCAGGCCTATAAAACAACCTCCACTCTTGCTAATGTAGACTGGGCAGTGGGCTCATGACCTGCTATAAAAGATAATAATGATGCAATTGTGTTTTCTTTCTGGCAACAGAAAGGCCAGATGCATTAAACAGGCATGTGTGTCATGCTGTTATTCTCAGCTCTCAAAGCCTCTTACTTACCCACTACTCCAGAGGACTTCAGCAGCAAATGGATAGAATAGCAGGAAAGAACTGCCACTACCGTCAGAAGAAAACTGAAATACAAAAAAAAAGACAGAAACAAACTGGGGATAAATAATAATAAAGGGTACAACCACGGTAGCTCATGTGTGTTTTAAACCAACAAGGCACTGACTGTGTGAACTTTGTATGATAATAAAAACCATGTGGAATTCTGCAGAGACTGTGTTAAGGTATTTCATATACAAGTAAATGTAATCTTCAATTTTTTACTTGTTTTAACCTATAAATAATTATTGTCTCTTCTTTCTGCTGTAATTCCTTTGCATCTGAACAACACATCATTTTAAACACATCCATAACATCAGACTCAAACATTGACAGTGTACAGTGAAGAATATAGTGTATTAATAAAACTAAATGAAAAAAAAATACGGAGGATTTCAAGACTCTAGAGAATATCCAGATTTTCAAATTTTTATACCATCTGCAGCCCTCACATAGACTAGACCACTGGGACACTGGTATATCGTCCTGATGAACCACAGAAGATCCATTAGCAGTATGTAGTGATACTGTGATTCCAGTGGAATTCCAAAACACAAACATGTTACGATTGGGACAGCAGTATGCTGATACCCTTTTGCTATTGGCATTGGAGGTCACTGGGTAATGGACTTGTGGGACTATATATGGTAAATTAGGTTTCTCAGGTAATGTACACAGGATAAAGTCTGGATGTGATTTCATAAATATTATTTGTTTTACATTCAATTCTAGTGTATACAGGTATGTGACTCCTACAACTACCACTACCACTAATACTCAAGACCATGGAGCCAGGTAGTAAGCTGCCTTTCATTTTTGTTCTTTACATGTGTATTTATCAAGTCATACAAAGGCAAAAAAAAACACAAGTGTATGAAAACAACCATAGCTTAATTTTCTTCTGAATCCCTCATTGCTGGCTGCTGTCAACTTCAGAGCAAAAGAGGTACTGCACTTGTTTTGCCAAGGTACCTTGACTATGAAAATGTACTGTGGTACACCAGCTGGACAAACAAAATGTACAAAACACCAACACCTGGATTAAAGGCAGTAACTTTCAGCTGGTGAACAATGAAAACTTAAAATAATACATGTTATTTTACAAACTATCATGCCAGTGATAAAAATAACACATTACAGGGGCCATTGTCATAAAATGTAGTTCACTGCCATGATCTACACCAGAATGGCATCTCATAACAGATGCCCATGTTTCATCAAGATATGCTGTGACATCAGGCAGAAAGGAACACACAGTCAGGCACTACTGGCAGTTGAAACTGAGACACAATGGCTGCACTCAGTGTGTTTATTGAATGAAACAAATAAAAGGTTTAAATAAAAACAGCACACGGCACTTGAGGCCAAAATAAATAGACGAACAAAACAGACCAACATTAAGCAAACAGTGGACTTACAGACAAACACTGTGAGTCAAAACAAACAAGTATCATGCGGGTCCTTCCAGCACGAAATACCAATTGTTATTTACTTTTTAATTTACTTTTACTCCTCTTCCCTCTCCCGTTCTCCACTCACCGAACACACAAACGCTGCACCTTTTATGCAGCTCTACCGAGACTAGATTGCTAATCAATAATTCAATTTGGAATCTCGGTACATCTGCATGTGAAACAATTTGTTCACTTCCCCGTGCTCATATACAAATACTCCTTTTAATCTGCATGTGAAGTGATTGTGCCATCCTCGTGTCTAAATACAATTATATATTTTAAATCACTCGTGCTACACAGATCCACTTATATCCAACATTAACACCCCACGCGCAACCACAAGGGCTGGGCACACTGTCACATATACATATAAATCAGCCAATCCGATGAAAGTAGCATGAAAAGGAAGGTGGCTGTCTACGTGGAATGACTTATTGCATCACATGTCATTATTTAAATTGAGCAGCTCTGACGACATACGATTCATAACCCATCCTGTATCTTTTATGTTTTACAGCCTTACGAGATCAACATAACCACCATACCTACTTCTGTTATTTCAATTTGTAATTAAAATGTTTACTGCACATCAGGGTGCACTGTATTCGTGACATCATTGGGCAGTATACGTCTTTACAGAGGCAGGCTGAAACTGAGCTACTTTACACACTCTCTCTCTCTCGCTCTCTTTCTCTCTCTCGCTCCCCTCCCCCAGTAGGTCACAAGGTCTTGCTCCAGTCAACCTGCCCAACATTCTAAAGGCCAGCCTCCCACGTTAGGAAGCTCGATGTCTGAAAGGTATGAAAGGCCCTACTGTTTTCTACTAAAACCTAATGGAGCTATGCTGGTGACTTTCTGTGCCAAGAGGTGCCTTGACTTGTAACAGCCCTATAAGAAATGGATACCTCAGCTCTAAAAACAAATAATCTCCTTTTTTGCAATTTGTGAAGGTCAGTTGGTCACACAGTCCAGAGTTCCCATGCCATCAGCATGTTCTCACATAACGGGCAGGGGGCTGCTGTTTGTGCCTGGTTTGTTGACGTGGGCTGATCAAATTCCTCTTAAAACACAACGACTTGGCCTAAGCTCTGCAGTTTTCCCGCCAAAGGTCCAAGCTGCAAGAAAAATCTACAAACAAGGGCTTTTATTTGCTTGGTTGTTGTTTTGTTTTCATTGGCTTACTTTCTCCTGTGGAAGAAACTCCTTATAGGCTGCTGAGTCAGACCTGACTAAAGTACTGTGTCCCGTGTTACTTCACAACTATTGCCTGCTAGGAGAAAGCAGAGCTGTAGCTCAAAGTTGACTTGTCCCCTCTAGGAGAAGCTCTAGAGGTGCCAGCTCCAGAGTAGAAAATTATATTAAACAGTAACACATTGTGACACTATACATTTAGAGCACGTTTATAATGGAACGTAAGTTCTAGGGTAGTTTAGTGCGATCATGAGAACAATAACTAGTCCAGTAACACTGGAAAGAGTAGCAGAAGTGTCATCGCTGTCTATTCTGAGCCCTGCCACGAGAAGGGAACGCGCTGGCCTGGATCCATTACGAGCTCACCCACTCTCCTTCCAAACACTCACCACCACCCACCACCTCCCCAAGTGCTTGTCTTTCATCTGGCTACTGTTTAAATTCCTTGTTATAAACTCAAGTATACTCAAGGTCATGGCTATTTCTGTACCCCCATCTGTAAGCTCTATCTTGGATTCCTCTTTGAAAAACACTGGAGTACTAACACTTCATCATTCTGGATGCAGTAGCTTTTTAGCGCTCCAGCACAGTTACCCAACAGTAGTATTGCATTGTACCAAATTAAGATCTCATTACAGTAACACCACAATTGAGAATCTACTGTAAATGTTCTGCCATATGGCACTGAAACACAGTGATCTTGCTTAAATCTAGTCTCCAATACCTTGGCTTTTAGAGTTAAATATGTGTGTGTGAATACATCAACTTTGGCTGTTTTTTTGCAAGCTTCTGTTATACATTCATGTGATCAACATCAAGTCACATACCCACTTCCATGTGCTTTCCTTGCATGTGCTTCTCCTTTTGTTATTCTATGAACTTTCCAAACTCACTGCCCCATAGTATATATTACTGTTCAGTTGTTATGAATTATTATTTGGGTACAGTAAAGGCTACTATTTTTATTTATTTATTACATAATCACAACTACATAGTCATCTGGGTGATTGCAGCAAAAGTTACCAAGAGTTTACAATAATCTGTGGACGGCCCATTTCATATATCCTCATCCTGTAACCTAAACGGTGCTGTATCTCTGTGTATCTGTGTGGCTCTTCCAGATGAAAAGGAATTCAACCATGGGAGTGGGAGGGGTCAGGTCACACTTACAGGAAGAGGATGATGCCAGTGTTGGCCATCGCATAAGCCAGTCCCAGAATTCCACTGCCCATGATGGCGTTACCCAGGTTGAAGACGGACATGCCAAACGAAGTCTTTCCTTCAAACTGGAAAAAAGGAATTAAAAAATAAATAAATAAAATCAGAGAACATGACTTCAAAAGCTACTAAACACACAGTGCAGCCCCTGAACTGCAGAAATCTCAAATGGAAGTTACCCTGTCCTTGAATACTCCCTGAATGCTCATTACTGATCACTGCAATCAAACACTTTCAATCTGATTCTAATTGAAGTGCTCTGGCTGTTCCTGATCTGTATGGTTTATCTACCGGATTAAGATATTTCATTAGTTCAATATAAATCTACTGTGAACCACGGCTTCTGTTCCACTGCTAGAAATCCTATACATACAGTAAAAGCAAGCAACTTCTGATGTTTCTCTCCAGCCAAAAATGGAATTCAATTGAACCTTTAATCAACCAATACACGCTTCCTATGACATTAAGAGATTGAGAGATACATAGTAGCCTTTAGAAGTTATGTTCAACTGTCTTGTGATACTCACATCCGTGAAGCGAGCTGGTTTCTTCCCGTCGGTGTGGGGTAGGAACTCCTCACTCTCTGCTACGTTTCCTTCAGTGTCCTCATACCTGCTGGAACCGGGTTAACAGTCAATACAAAGCTAAACCATTTTGATCTACATATACCGGTTTAATCTGTCACAAACAACTTCCTTGTTTCTGGGTGAAAGAGGTATTTTGGCCAAAATCCAAAAATTACCAGCTAAAGGTTAAACTGCTACACTGCCAGAACTCTTTTCATTGACATAAGGAATCAATACGTGCGGTCATTCCCATCAAACAGAATATACCGTTCTTAACCAAAATAAATAGTGTGCTATATCAGAGCAAGCTGTAATGGCTCTGCCTCACTGACGCCCACTTCCCAACTTGTGTTGCTCCTTAGACTCCTGCACAATCAGTGCAATCAATTTATAGTATCTTGTCTGAAGGCTACACAAAATCTTTATTTCCATGTCTTCTTTGAATGAATGATAAGTTCTGCAATGCATTTGGTGACTAGGGTCTTTTCATTGTCTACCTAATTAACATACTGGGGCCTTAAGGAACGTTTGGAGACAATCTTAACTATTTTTTGGCAAAGTCTGCTTTAAGTAATGATGCCATTATAATACCACTTCCCTAAATAAACTTAGCAGACCACAGCATTGCCAGCAACAGAATCAAAATACATCTTGATATAACAGCAGCTCTGACACAGAAGCACCCTAGTGCTACAATTGATTACCAGTATGTAATGTTCAATGCCATTAGTACCTGGGTATGTTCAATAAACAGCAATGAATAATTTGCTGCATACATTCAGCATCTAATAGAGCTTAAGATGAAGTGTTTAATGAATAAATCAAGTAGGTAGTGTAGTAGCAGACAAGAAGCACGTACACATTTATTCTTGCCCTCCTACAAATGACTCCCTGTTAGTAGAGATAGAATAGTTGCATTATTATTAGTGCCACTGTATTGTTGTAAAAGATTTGGTTTAGGGGTTCCACACTGTGAAATGAAAGTACGGTACCCGTCATCCTCCGGAGGTGTTTTCACCGGCACGGTCAGGTCCTCGTCGTGTTTGCCATTCGGGATGATGGTCACCATCTCTGACTGGCCTGCCACCTCCTCAGAATCCATTGTTTCCCTTGCTGCTAACTGACGAGAGCCCAGATCCCCTGTTTAGATTCCTGTCTTACTGACCAAGTCTTTGCTTCTTCTCCCAGGAGCTGTAACAGGGACATAACAGATAATGACATCTCCGCCAGGCCTTGCAAACAACCGGTAGAAGCCACAGACTGGTAGCCATCGAGTGCTGGATTTAATCTGACAGTCATATTAATTTAGTCACGCCTTGGAAGTAAATATTTACATAACTAAAAGGCTGCAGCCTATTGAGGAGAACAATGCAAATGAGATTAACACCTGGACACAGGGTGGCTAGCTATGATAAAATCATAACATAGACCTTATTAGTCCAAAGTAGGTAAATGTTAAAAGTCAAAAGCTCAGCTACACCTATAAACTGCACATGAACACAACAGTTATATTTCTAACAGAAACACATACTAAATTACACAGTATGTGATACAGGAGAACCAACCAACTTTCAGAATGTCGACCTGAACCTACTTCTGTAAATGTTATTGCAGAGGTAAAAGCTCACTGAAAGCTGACATGATTTGTGAACTGCGAGAGCCAGTTTGAATCTACTTTCATTGGAGCAATGCCCAATATGATCCCATAATGTATACGGCAACAGCATCTCTGGAGAACACCTGTTGTACAAGATCCTGTTTTAAATGTTTTTATAACCAGTTATTGTTTAAGATACATTTTGCTTGACTTGCCTGCAGCAATGTTCCTACAAGCGAGTCATTTTCATGCATAAACAAATGTAATTTATTGCACATGCATTTTTTATGTTGGTCGTCTCTTGTTTCTTTAATGCCAATTTAAGAACCACACAATATATTGGTCAGTAATGTTTAAATAGCACTGTTTTTTTTTAATAGTATTGCAACATCCACAGCTATCGTTTCTCAATGCTCCAGTAACACTAACCATTGATTTTCAGAGTGATTTTTGTACCATTGTACTGTGTTAGGACCAGAATTTTAAGGGTCTATTCAATTGGTCAAAATATTGTACACCGATGGAGAGCACATACTGTACTGCTTTAAAAAGAAAAACATACGAAATACAAACCAAGAGAAAAACCTTGATTTAACCTGTCAATTTAATCACCCGCACCAGTGTAGAAACTGGTTTTTCACCCTATGCGTGGGTTTTATTCCTGCTGGGAATTCAGCTTTGGTGGGAATTGGAAATCACATTTACTGGTTTCCAGCTGATTACTGAGGGCATTTGTTCTTGTATTCAAAATAAACACATTTACAGCAGAAGTCCATTTAACTGAAAAATCCTTGAGGTCAGCATTTATTTTTATTTTTTTTTACAGAGGGGGCCTTTATTCACTCTTTTTCCTTGAACAAGCACAGCTACCAGCATGACAAGATGAAAACCTGTAAAACCAGCTTAGACCAGCTTAAAACCAGTGCTGGCCATAGCTTGAATTTCTTTTTTTTTTTTTTTTTTTAATTAGGAAGGAATTAACAATATGGCAGTATTCTCAACATTCTGTGTCTTAACCTTTTCTTTGGCATGTCACTGTGTTTTTTTCCTCTGCTTTTAAATGTGTGGCCTTTTTTATATATTATTAAAACAGGACTGGTATATAAATGCTGCCGTGCTTTCTTTCTTCTTTGCTCCCCTCTGTTAATGGTTCCCTGAGCCACGTTATCACACTGCTGCACAGTTTGGGCCTTCAGTTTGCCTGGCTGAAGCTAGGCAACGTGGATGGGCAGCAAAGTACCACACACAATGGTGCACGTTGTGTCGTTTCCTGGGAACTGCCAGGGAAACAGTGGCACTATTATATGCACGTCATTATGCTCCAGGGCCCCCCTTTGGCTGGTGCTGCAGTTGCAGACGAGGCCTGAAAAGGTAATTCACTGCTCCTTAATTGAAAGGACCGCAACCTGAAATTTAGCAGCTGCCAAAGCCCGGCTCACGCTACACGTAACTGTTTCCTTCAATGCAGGGGCACCGCACATCTCCGGGCTCCACCAATCACGTTTGAAACAACAAGCGCACTGTGTGGCGGAATATAGGCCAGGAGAAACGTGAGGGCTTGGCAGAGCTTGGCGCTGATGGAGCAGCTTCTATCTACCTAATGAAAGGGCTGGCAGGCACAGGGGGGTTGGGGGTCTAGTGACTGTGAAAAGTAGAGGGGTGACAGCAGTGAAGAGAAAAGCACAGCAAGCTCTATATTTATAAAGCAGCTAAGCCATTGCACTTCAGTATACTTTAATGCTTTAGGACGGAGGTTCATAATTGTATTATTATCGTATACCAATGGAATTTTTCGATACAGTTGAAGTTCTCTGTATACGACTGGGCAGGAACAGAGCATTCAAGCACAAGATTGAGTATACTGCCCAATTTATAATTAGACCTCCAAAAATAAAGTTTTAACTGTCTGATTTAAAGATCAGGATCTATTTACACTTCAACCTATTAATACTCACTCTTAAACAGATACCCTGTTGAGATGGATGACTAATGTTGTTTCCAACTTCCATCTTGAATTGTAGACTCTGCTCCAGTTTTGACTGGAAATGCTGTTCCAAAGAAGATTCTTTTTGATACACTACAGAACTTGTACTTATTGATGCATTATCATAAGATAATGCATCTTGTCTAAACTCTCCATTCTTAGCCATCTCACCCTGATGATGCTAAAAACCCAAGTGTCTTGTGCCTGCACCTTAAAGATCTGTCTCATGACTCCAGCCAGGCTCTACTCTCATCTGAGCCCCTAGGGTCGAAGGATTAGCTGAGATCTTTAACTGGTGTCACAGCTTCACAGCACATACGCAAAGCTTTTTTTATTACATCAGATTCCATGGCAAGCTTGACTGATATATTTTTGGTCATCAAAATTATGGATTGAGATAGCTGTGGAGATGAGAGTGCTCCAGGGAGCTAAAAGCCCAGGATACAGTGTCCGTGGAAGGGAAGGGACTGACAGCACTGACACTGTCTGTCTGTCTGTCTGTGTCTACAGGTGAGGTTCAACACAGGATGGATTGGGAAACACAATGGCACATTGAATGTTTAACTGTTATTTCAAAAAGATCTGACAGCATCTTCAATTCCAGCTCTAGACAACTAGCACCATTTACTGGTTTGGAGTTGAAATGTAACATGCTAATTTCAACAGAATGTATCCATGTGCATTGTATCTAATACTTAAGTTTAAATATGCAATATACCATAGAATGAAAGTCTGGATCCACTTACATCTTCAGCCTTGAATAATTAAATGTAATTTAGGAAATGGATTTCCTGGATTAACACATGAACTCCTACACCATTTACCACAGAGTATTTAATAGGGCATGCAATACAAATATGTCCGTTAGCATAAAGCAATTGCACCACGTAATACTATGGAGTCGAGTCAACCTGGAGTTCAAAAAAGATTCTGCAGTTTCAGACCAATTATACTGACTTCACTTGCACTGTTAGAGTTGGTAGAGGGTGGCGACTGGCTCTGTTTAGATCAAATGAATACATCCCAGTACCGTGATTGCGAATGAAGCTCCAATGCAGTCACACTGCAGCATGCAGTTTCCTTGAGAGAACAGTGACATTTGACGCAATTGAGTGATACTGAACCAAACAAACTCATGGCAAACGAAAATGCCCTGCAATGGCCTGGTTATGGTACTGTAACGCACATTTATTTTGGAAAAAAAGGTTACTTTCCCTATAAGAATAAGAAAAACAGTGGGACAATACAACTTTTAAATGAACCAGTTTTTGTCTCAGTAATTTTGATTTTATTTTACACAACAGTCGGTTTTTACAACAGTAATTATAAAAGGAGTGACCATCAGCAGAGAATAGAACACGGTTTTTATCCTGATAACTAGTTTAACTGCAGTGAAAGAGCATTTCATTGAAACAAAATACAGTCATACAAAATGAAAAGAAAGTTGAAGTCATTAAGGGTTTTTTTTGGTGTTGAACTCAGTCTTATGTTCTGGTCATTTAACTGAATGGGGGTCTAACTTCAAATGAGAGTGTAGCTTTTGTAAAGCTCCAGCCATTAATATTTTTCTATTAAAAGCTGAATGATGCACTGTAGCAGATTACATTTGTACAGGGGCAAAAGGTTTGTAAACCTGACGCCTGACTTTTTAATTTAGGTATAATAATAAAAAAAAAAAAACTGCTGGGATTAATAACTTAATGGACAACAAAAGGTTTAAGCATATCCGAGTACTGAAATGGGTTCCAATATGTTTAATACCTGGATTGACTTCTCAGAATCAGCTAAATCAAACGGTGCACCACATGGATCAAAAATAAAACCAGTGTATAATATCCCTTTACCAACACGCACTTTCAATGCCAATACCAGCTGCTGCTGAGCGCTGGGAAATTAAAGTAACTTTGCTCCCCAATCTAGAGGCTTTTATGTTTGAATGACACATGTGTAATCCATGCTGATAGCAAAGGCAGAGGAGAGGTGGCAGCAGTTTTGCATTTTTTCAATGGAAGCAAACCGCAGATCGATCCATTTTGAAGTAACATTGGTTGCTTGCGAATTTCCTGAATGTTTCCTGCTGCTGTGGATCAGACTGGCTATTCTTATTTACCTGTAATATTAAAACCAGAGCTTGTGCCAACCAAGTGTGTCTCTACCTGCCCTTGACAAGCAGTGTGCAATGTATTAGATCCGAGAAGCTTGATCAGCACGTTAACTATGACACATTGCATGGGAGCCTGGGAAAAGCATGGGGACCAGCACATTTGCCAAGGGAAACTTTTTATAGACGCAGACAGACAGTGCAGCCAGTTCCTCTCCTTTGACAGGCACTACATCACCAAATGATCCTGGTGTTGTACCTGCCATATGGACAGTCTGTTCTTTCCCTTTCCCTGGTGGCTCACTACACTTTATTACTGTGTCTGCCTTTCTTACGCAACAAATACTGAAATAGATTTTTCTCTTGACATAGGCACAGCTCAGTAGATAGTGCGTCCTGCCCTCTGCTATCACTTATGTTGTACATTTGTGTTTCCCTCCCTAGTTTCTCAGAGTTGAGGTTCCAGCACAGATTAGTATCAGACCAGGAATATAACTGAACTTCTCAATGTCACCATCCCTAGTACAAAAGTGTTGTAGAAATAGGTTCTCACGCAAGTAAAAATAGCGGTCATTATCCAAGTCGCTGTCTAGCTCCAAATCCTCCTCCAACAGTTCAAACAATTGGCATGTCAAGGATCCGGGGTGCAAATTTGGAACTAGCGCCAGGGTACCTCATATAGCGCGAGGGACATTAAATTCTGGTGCCAGTAGACATATTTAATTTTTTATTATTATTATTATTATTATTATTATTATTATTATTATTATTATTATTATTATTATTATTATCCGTTAGCAACCATAAATGATAACAGTTTCTCACTCAGTCTGGACTACTCAAATGACCCATCCACACTCAGGATTGTGTGGGGTGAGAAGTTGTAAGGGGGGCTCGATTAGGGAGGTATTTAATAATTTAGCAGCAGTGCTAAACTTTCAAAACAGTTTCAGCGGTCACCTTACACCTTTGAATATGCATGAGGGCAGAAAGGCATGAGACTGATAGGCGGGATCAATATTTGTTTTTTAAATGCTGACATGTGGAAACCCACGCTCACAAGCAGTTCTGTTTAATGGCAGTGTCAGAGACAACAACACTAGTTTACGAATGTTTAAGTTGGTGTCCTGGTTGCTGTTTATTACAATTTTTAACAAATCACCACGCATTCTGTTTATTTCAAAAGCCTACCACCAACTCCAGCCCTGGGGATTCAAAGCAAAAAACTTCTTCACTTCATTCGTGTTGATGGCACAACGGTATTTATAGAAGGATATAAATGAGGGAAAAAAAAATAATTAAGTAAAATGCTTAAGGAAATGTATTTTTTTAAAGTCACATTTAAATGTAATGGCTTTCAAAAATCGCCAACACCTGTCATCGTCAATGATAGACTTATTATTTAATTATGGTCATCGATAATAAGCTCAGTTACCCGGAGATCGTTCACAGATGCCAGAGACCTTGAAACTCAATAGAAAATCAGGAGGTTAAGCAGGTATGGGTCACAGCCAGATAATATGCCTGACATTGCAAGCATGAGCCCCCTCGCTGGCTATATGAAAAATGCTTTCCTGTTAACAATGTACTGACAGTATGCATT
Source organism: Polyodon spathula (assembly GCF_017654505.1). Lineage (NCBI taxonomy): Eukaryota > Metazoa > Chordata > Actinopteri > Acipenseriformes > Polyodontidae > Polyodon > Polyodon spathula. The sequence continues at coordinate 9,250,879 of NC_054556.1, read as the reverse complement.
TGCGTCTAAGAAAACAATATGGAAGTCTGTTTTTTTTTTTTTTTTAATTGGTGCGCAATGCTTACCGGTCAATAACTTAAGCAACAACAAAAGTAAAATATCAATCCGAAAAGCCTCTTGTAACTATAGCAACTACACAGTTTTGTACCAGAGAGTGCTGTCAGAAACACATGATCCCTAATAAAGCAACAGGCCCTTTTTCTGTTGTTTTTAATTTTTTTTTCTGATATGATAATGGCCCTGACTTACTAAACTTGTGGCTTTGTTACTTGTGTGTTATGACGCATTCATTATTATTATAATTTTTACCACATGCATTTCAAACTGTTATTATAGTTTTAAAAAATAAACATATTGTGCAAAAACAAGAAAACTAACATAAAATACAGTTCAAATACAAAGGGGAAAACAAAGGAATTTGTTAAACAAACAATGGGAAGAATCCAAAAATCACTTTACGCCATATTGCACATTTTTGCAGAGTTTCCAACCCTGTAAGTATGACTCGTGACGGCACCACACAGCAGCTTTTCCTCAGTGGAAACTGACTCTGGCAGGGCTGGTATACAACTTGCATTTTCCACATAAAGGAAAACATTTATTAAGAAGCCACATGCTGATGAGGAAACATCCACTCGTTCATGTCAGGGGCAACAATAGAATGCCAGACACACAGCAGGCAGGACACCCCGCGCCACTCATGCCAGCCAGTGCTAGCTTCGGAGTATCATCAATCATGTGCCTGGTGGCAACAAGCCAAGTGATTGTTTCCTGCTCCCCTCATTCCCCTTCTTCCAAGTCACAATGGGCATACAGTAGTAAGGCAATCACTTTGATTTAACTAGGTAATGGAGACAACACACTGTAAGGTGTGGGTGCCAGACTGCACGGTGATCCACTGTACAAACATTCATACATTTATTTCTCTGCTTACAAACTACATAAGCAACACACATGTTCTGCATAAACCTAATCCTAACAAGGCTCGTTGCAGCACAGTAGTCGTTCTACCCTTCTCCTCCGTCTACCAGGGAGCAGTATTGATGCAATGCCTCATTAACTGCACCAGCCAGTCCTGAACAATCTAAAAAGGGGCGGGGCTGACATTTATTAAAGGTATATTGGTCTTAAAGGGATCAATACAATACATACAGTACATCTGCCTTTGTTAAAAGGACAAGAACCCTACAGGAGTTTTCAAAGGATTTATACTAGAGAGGGCATCATGTCAACACAAAATACGACATAAATCCATACAGGTGATAAAAGACCATGACATAAATCCATACAGGTGATAAAAGACCACTCCTTGAGGATCAACTGTTTCAGGTTGGAGGTGGAAATCTGCAACACTGTTCTCAATCACAAAACCGCTTAGTGATGGACCTTTTTTTTAACTTCAGCAAAACTTGCAGCGATAGCGGAAAAACTGAAGGTGACTACCTTATTTTACCTTCAAGAGTGCCAAGAAATTACAGCTTGGAAAAAGTAAGTCTTGTTTTCTCAGACTTAGTATATAAAACAGCTACACAAAGGAAAGCAGCCAGTGCTAAAAAAGCTCTGGTAAAACTGGAGTGTGGCACTGCAGGGCCCTGTCTGTAAATTATAATATTGTTGTGTGGTGATTTGGTGGTGGTTGGCAGGGATGGGGTTAATTTCCGATCCCTGCCAAAATACATGTGGGAATGTGGCTGGAGCTAACTGAATAATTGAGAATTAGGCTCCAGCCACATGCTATAAAAAAGGAGAAAATTCTTTGTTTGGGGGAGGGAATTTGGGGGTGAAAGTTTTGTTACGCTGTGTTTTGGAGAAGATTCAGTGAAGGCGCTGCCCAGCCTGAACAGTTCTGTTTAAAACTTTTGTTTTGGCCCTTGAGCTGGTTATTTTCGTTTCTGATTACTGTGTTTGTGACTTGTTTTTGTTAAACCTTTTATTTTGCTCTGTGAGCAGTGTTTGGTTCGACTTCTTGATTTACTTTTGTTTAATAAACAGCGCAGCTGCGCTTTAACTGCAGTTTTACTATCTCCGAGTCTCTGTCCACCCAGCTATCCTGTCACATGGAGTTACTGTAAAAGTGGTTTGTAACAGTTTATATAAGAGCATGCTTTCCTACATTTTCACCTTAACTGAGGTTCCATTAGTCTTCAATTAGAACCAGTACTGGGCGCTGTTGTTGTTCTACAGTAGTTCAATAGCCTTTGTAATATATATATAGTAAAGTACCATCCAATATGCCTTGGGATAGTCTTGTGGGAGGATAAATGTAGCAATGTTTGACCAGCTGGAACTGGAGTATTATGCATACTGTATAGCATTTAGAATAATAGAATCAGTTAAAGCAGCCTTATTTGGGGCACCAAGTAAATGCAGTTCACCTGTCAGAGATAAAAGAGCATCCCATTATTGTGAAAGTAAACTCACCTAACACACTATGAATTGGTGTCACATACCCCAATTAGCACTAATCTTGGACTACCTTACCTAAGGTAATACTAGGTAGTCCAGTGGGGGTCTGTGAAACCCTAGGTATATGTTCCAGTCAGTGTTCTTTGTGTTTAAAAACCAAAGTCCTCCATTAACTCAGTTGTGGATGCACTTGATAACTCTGAACCATACATCTGTTGTTCTGGAGATACTGTAGACGAAGTAGGGAATGCACAATATATGTATGATCCTTTAATACAGATCAGATGGGGTGGCTATGTCCCCCCCCCCCCCTACTCTTATGGGATACATTAAATGTATTTGACCCTTTCCTCTATTACACGTTAATAACACGTATAACGTTAAACCCATTTCACGCAATCTAATTAGACAGGAGGCAAACCCTTCCTTAGTGTAATCACAGTGTAATGACACTAAGGAAGGCATTAGAAGAAACGACTGCCTACCTAACTTAGTACTAAGGTTTATATCCAACTGTTAATCAACTGGGAGATCTCAAATCACAGCCTGGATTTAGGGGCATGTTGGAAGCCTGCTTGGGAGGTAGGTAAATCCTATTTAGTTTATAAGAAAACTATGCAAAGGAGAGACGGGACAAGAAGTGGCACCAGAACCATTTTCCTGAAATGATTAATCTCCCTTAGCGTGTAGGGTGAGTCAGCTACATCTTTGGGGGCTGACCTTTAAAAGACCAGATTTACATTCTGTCTGGAAACATTCCTGCCCTGCTCGCTTTGCAAGGGCTTTCTGATAGTAAATATTGATTGATAAAGACTGATTCATTACCAATGGATACAATTAAATAAAACTATTTTGTGTTCCAGTCAAGTCTGCTTGGATTCTGGTATGCAACCCTTCATTGCTACATTCGTAAGGGCTCTTTAACTAATTTAACTAGCAAGCACACTTTTTTAGTTCTGGGAAAAGATAAGTGAAATGTCTAACACTCAATCACATAAAATGTGTAGAATTAAAAAGAAACATATTAAAAAGAATACACCTGTGATATGCATTTGTGTTGACAGAAAACAAAAGTATTGATATTTATATGTTTTATATAAAATGCCTTTTCTCTCCAGCTGCAATTTAACTTCATACAGTTGAGCCCTTGTCCATCTACCATCCCCCCGGCATGATGTTAACGCAGGTGCCATTCTTTAAAACGGCATTCTTAAAAAACAAAACTCTGCTTTTCTAAGCACATCCTTGTAATGGTACTGGGTATTTCCATTGGTGGGCCATTCCATGGAAATGGCACATCTTTTACAATTGTAAGTCATATCTCAACCTAATGGCAAAACCAGGATTATAGTGATTGATCAGTCCTAATATCATGAATACCAGTCGATTGCATTTTGCATTTAAAACAAATATATTGTAAAATAAATAAATAAATAAATAAAACCGGGAAAACTGAATTCCCCTCTCACCACAGTTACGATCTTAAAGGCGACACCTAGTGGTGGGCACGTTTTACTGGACGTGTATTTCCATTCCATTCTATACACGGTCATTCGTATGAAGCCCTCTGCCTGGCCTTCTCTCCCCTGGCCTCGCCAAACGACAGCTTGACTGGCTACCGTGTTTCAATGGGCGGTGTCTATGCAAATATAGTACTTCGTCAGCAGATACATTGAAAGAATTCCACGTGGATCGAGTTTCATGATTTAAAAAAAAAAAAAAAAAAAAAAAAAAAAAAAAAAATCCAGACGGACGATTGAAATTATTTATTTTCTATATTAAAACACACAACAGCATCAACCAAAAAAAAAACATATGCAATCAAAACTGTAACACCAGCTTGATAAACAACAACAGCGCATTCAGAAAAGCCTCAAATTATTAATATTGTGTATCTTGAAGATAATAAAACCGATTTTTAGTTGCACACAATCTAATAGATTATAAATGTACACCAAAGTGAACCATAAAAAAAAGTTACGATTTAATTCTGTAGTGACTCAACAGTCAAACGGCGTGAATAGTGAATTAAATACAGGAACACAGCCCTAGTGACAACCCGTGTCTGTTTCAACGCAATCTATAATCTTTTTCTAAATATAAACGAATGCTCTTGCCTGTATTTATTTATTCTTAATTCCCAAGCAGTAAGTAAAATGTCCACCTCGAAAAGCTTCAACATGTGACCGCCCAGAAAGCTGTATGACCGTTTCCATTTGCACTAAATTACATTCATCAGCTTCAACAAGCAAGGACATGCCGTCAAATCCCTAAAACAAAGGCACTGTTCCAACACTACAAAATTACTTTCATTCGGTACAAGCTTCTCCCGAAAAAAAAAAAAAATAGTGGGAACCAGACTCCCATTGGAAGTGTAAACTGCTGGTAATCGCAATGAAATGGCTGAAGACAACAGAAGAAGAAAAAATGTCACTGGTTGACCGGCCAAGGATTAAAGCACATGGCGATGTCTTCATAAAGCACATACCGCACACTGCATTGAACTCCTAGGATTGGAGATTTAGCTGAAGAGTGGGCAATAGCCACAGCTTTTGTAATGGAAATTCCATGCCTGTAAATGACACTAGGCAGTGTGCTGTTGACGTGCTAGCAGTGTCACTTTCCTAGAATGACCTATTTTATTAAGTAACAGGTCTAGTAACGGTTGTATCAGGCTGGTTTGCTATAGTACACATTAAGTTTAAAAAAAAAAAAAAAGTTGCTAATAAAACCTAGAGTAGAGGCTATCTAAACTGTACGCCACTGGGAAATATGCAATACTCTGTTGCACTTTCAAGCACATGAGCAAGTAAACCGCATATAAAATACAGGTAATTATTCTGGATGACATCAGTCTTTGCACACCATCAGAATCTCCACCAAACACCATCAATAAAAAGCGGCAGATGTTAGGCACACGTTTAATTTAAATAGGCTAGACACTCTAAAAAACAGAATACGTATGGGTACATGCATAAAAAAGAAATAAAAACAAAACTGTATCTAGAACAAGGTTGTTTTTTTTTTTTTTTTTTTTTTTTTTAAACGATACAAAGCACACATCACAAGCAGCCAAAAGTAACACTCTTACCAGATTAGCTGAACAACGTTGCCACGCAGGATTCTAAGTAATCCTTTATTGCTGATTTTACTTTTATATTTCTGTAACCTGGATATTCGTGCGTTTTTTTTTTTTTTTTTTTTTGTTTTGTTTTGTTTTTTTTACAAAGTTTAAAACACAAGCAGCAAAGACCAACCGCTAGCCGCCCCTGAAAATACGATGCTGTGTTCCAAAGAAAGAGGCTTCGAGGGTCTAAAACTGAGGGTCGTGATCCGCCCCTTTAACCAGGTGTCCAATCACTATTCCCGCTTGGAGAGTGCCACCCAGACAGAGAACTGGCGGACCAGGGACAGTGGTAAGCAAAGCATATGGTATTACCACAAGTGTTTTTAAAGGCGAAGGTTGCTATTTACAGTTGATAACTCTTTAGTGTTGAACTCTGTGAAATGTACGGTGATACATACACATACAATGATGCAACGGAAAATTCAATAAACGAATAATTGAGCTCGCTTCTTCTAGATTATGTTCCAGTAGTTATTCTGACACGTCACCGATCATTTTATCACCCCTTTGACAACCTCGTGTAATCCCACCATTGTTGTCTAAGTGAGTCATATCCGTATTTTACCAAAAATGGGATGTTTGCTATGAATCTGGCCTCACTATCCTGTAGTGTTTATTAGAGCATATCCTGCTGTGATAAAACGCATTAACCCTTTTTTGTCCGAAATTATGCGTTTGTGGTATTTTCACTGAGGACTTTGCTGCTTTTTCCCTGTCCTTTAAGCAACTTGCAGTGGTACTGAACTCTGGCCCTCGAGATTGAATCCAGTCCGGGTTTTAACTCCAAGCAGGTTCTAATGTCGTTAATTGAAGCTCCTAAAAGGCAATTAACTACTTTAGGACCTGGCTGGAATAAGACCAGGAATGGAATAAATTTCAAGGCCGCAGATGAGTACAACTGGATTAAAGAGTGAACTGTGCATCAACAACAGCTGTTGCAGAGTCACTGACAATAGGACCTCGGTTTTAAGTCTCACTCGAACGACGGGTTAGCCCTTCTGTGCACTCTACAGAAATCAAACCTTGTTGGCAGCTCAGTTTGTTTATATCTCCTAAAAGAAGTCTCAGCTGTTGTCAAGTAACCATACTCATGACTTTCTGGTATGATGAAGACAAAGACTTTGTAATCAGACTGCAGCCAACAGAATTCAGAGCCTTATAACCCGAATGTTTGTAAATTTCATAAAAAAAATAAGATAAAGAAAAGGCATGTGAACTATGGCAGTGAATGTCTGCAATTATCTACCAAATGAGCTTCAATGCAGTGGACTCAACAATGACGAGCCCTTAGTAGAGCACCAAAGATAATCTATTGCAGCACCACAGAACTGTACCCTACAGTATGCAAAGGTAAAGGATACTCTAAGAACATCAGAACCACCAGTTTGCAGCTCCTTCACATCAGCAAAGATAACTGCCTTTTGTCAATGATACAAGCGTCTGACTGCTCTGCCAAACACAGAAGAACAATAAGACCCTTCCATGCACTGCTGCTGCTTTTCATTGCCTTCACAGAGGGCCATTCCCTGATTGTGCTGCCCCTACAAATACAATGAGCTAACATGGAGGGCTAACATCATGTCCACCCACCCCACATGACTGCTAGTCCGAGCAGCTAATGAGGTGATCAAATGGTTTTGTTCCAGATGATTAACCATGTTGAATGTGTCTGATTGGGAATTGCTAGATGATGCTGTGGTCTAAAGCAGTTAGGATCAAATGGATCAACACTCCTCTTTTTCTAATGTGTCTTCTACAATGGTTCCTTTGTTTTAGTAGCTTTTACAGTACACATTTCATAAGGTTGGAAGTTCGATTTTTAGCCATTTTGATGTACAGCCACCAAAAATAGGATAGACAGCAGTAGCACTGAATGTCCCAGACCCTCTTAATCAGCTGAAAAGGTTAGCTGTGCAATATTTTAATATGGTTCTGTGAACAGACACAGTCTTTATATAGCACATTATCCAGACCCCTTACCTATTCACTGTGGGTTTGGGGGCTGCTTCATGAGTGCCAGGAGTGTTAGTAAAGAATGACAGTAACTAGACATTAATGTATTTGTTTGACCTTTCAGGAAGTTTTTCCGATGAGTGTTTCAAAATCTTAAAAAAGATAATCCTCTTTAGACCAATATGTTCTAAATATATTGCACAATTAATTCACAGAGTATTAAATAGAAGAACTATCTGCTGATGCTCTACTCAAAATTGTCACAATTGAGGGGGAAATCTCATGTCATGTGGCTGCCAAGACATGGACTTGCATATAATTTGAGAGTCCCCAGTTTTGCTCTAAAATATCTCTTGGTATGTGTGAACATCAGAACAATTTGCATTGTGTTTATTGTGAAAGTGTAAAAAGTTGCCACGATATAAACACTGATGTAAAAAATGACAGCGATGGATCTTAAAGAGATGGAAAACAAGACGTGAATAAATATAATGCTGTATTTTTTGTACCCTTTTTTTTTCAATATACTGTACTTTGGACAAAATCGGTACCCTGCGTCCTACACTTTGTATGCATTGGGCGTGTTCCACAAAAGAGATAACACTGAGTCATTACTATGCATTGTTAAGACATTGATGAACAATTCTGTAAGACATGTTACATGCGTATATATCCGATCTATGTTCGTTCCCAGTAAAAATACTATTGATCAAAAAGCTCACAACAAATATATATATATATATATATAGATATATATATAGCTATATCATATATATATATACCGTTAGAGACAGAAATTATATGCTTGTTTTTTTGTAATCATTGAAAATTTGTAATGGTAAGAAAAACCCCACCCAAACCTACAAAGCAACAAACGTCTTGATCTAAATAAGGTTGTTAATAAATCAGCAGAACTGTCAGGCCGGCTCCCTGTGTGAGGGGCACTTCATTGCCGTACAAACTGATAAATAACATTACAGCAGCCCTCTTAGTCCCACAGCATTATTACAAGATCAATTAGTCTCCTTACAGGCCCTGAGACAACCAGCACTTTCTACAAGACAACAAGTTCTAGCATTTGATATTTGAGAGACTACTTTGAAATCGGCTTCACAATCCACAAGCTTGTTGCCCTTTAAAAGATAGACAGAGCAGGCAGGGCTATAATGGGAACATGTCACATGGGCCCAAATAACTATCGTTAGCATGTTCCTGGTAGTGGAGGGATCAGCACGGCCACAGCTAGTGCAGCTTGTATGTCTATAACTATAAAACACGCAATGGTAGAATATATAGTTATACATTCAATAATAGTATTTGACAACTCTTTGACACTTAAAACTTTTGTACTGAGATTTGAAAAGTTGATCTGCTGCACACAACCAATACATGGATAATTAAAAATTTCACACTACACTGGGGTCAACTTGTGAAAAAAAGTTCTTCAAGATGTGAGTGTTATTTGATTGCTCTGGTCAATTTTTATTCCCTAACCTCAATCTCATGCTCCACCAACTCAGAGCTGAAGATCCTGTGGGCCAATACACTGAAAAACACTGATTGATAATAAGCATGTTATTAAGAATGTATTATTGAGTTTTTAAAGTTAGAGAGTAATTACAGGTGGCATCTAGAAGCTGGGAGCCTCTGTCACAACACGTCATGGCGTTACCTATGATAAGATCAGGTAGTGGGAGATGATATGCTTAGAACTTTGGACTACCTATCATCTGCAGCAAAAACACATTATCATTACTGAAAATCTTTCGACAGTGTAAACATATGTACTAAGTAATGGGATTCCAAAAGGCTTTCAACAGCCTCTGTTTTGTTTACTCTTTGAGGGTGTAATTAAATAGTAGCCAAGTGCAGGGATGTACGGTTTGGTGAAAGTTCTAGCATGTAGTTTCGTCACATCTCAATATTTTGACCGGGTATTGGGGGGCCAAAGCAAATTGATATGTGAAGCTACAGTTGTGTTTACAGTCTAGCTGTACTATAATTTCAATACAGAACGTGTAACCTAAAGCAACAGCATTCATACCTCCTAATCTAAAGCCCTTTGGGATTTTAAACAAGGAAAAATTGGTGTGACAGAAAGTTGTAGCATCCAGAAGGTAGAGAGGCAAATATGAAATATGTCACTCGATGTATGTTCCTGTTTCCAATTATTGTTTTCCCTTGTTCTATCCATGTTAACTTGAATGGCATCACTATCAAACCAATTACCCCTTTACAATAACCAAAGTGAATTAAGATGAACAACTCTGCTTGACAGAGATTTGAACCTGTAACCTTTTCATGTATGCATCACTCCTGCATAATGATTTAGTACACGATATCTGGTTTTGAAAACCAATTATCAATCTGCTTATTAATTTTTCCGACTTTGATTGTAGTTGCATAAGTGGTTACATGGTAATTATATTGTCAATAAACAACCCCATGTGTAATTACAGTGTTGTTACAGTTTTATTAAGCATAACCTAGGAGCTCTTTACAATAAGAAAACCTCTCTACTTTTTTTATTTCCTGTTTTATAATTACTATTTTACAGTTTTCAGTCTACAATAAAAAGGTGTTTTTCTTGTTTTGCAAGGATGGATTTCATCTTCTCCAGTTGCCCATTTGACAGGAACCCTTACCTCAGTGAGACAGAAAATTGAACAGTGCTGTTTGTCCTGGCCTCTGACTAACTGAGCTGAGGGTCACAAAAAGCTATCCTGATTCCTTTGATCCTCAAGGCCTGGAAATTTGCCAGATAGATAGGAGCCGTTTTAAAGTGCATTGGCACTGAGGTATAGAATAACAGCCATTGTTGACTCACATTGCTGACGGAGAGGGAATGTTGAGCCATCTCTTTTTGGAAGATACACTGTCAAAAGTAGAAAAGGCTTATGCATTTATTGCATACTGTTTCTAGCTGTATGCTGCTAATATTCCACATTGAGAGGTTTCAACCGTCAGTGCTTGGAGGGTCTGACCCATGTGTGAGATGCAAAGATATTATTAAATAGTTGAAAGATGTTGACTTAAGATTCAAATTATCCAGGTACAAGTAAAAACATTTTTACATTCTGAAAAACGTAGAGGACTTCTTTTTTTTTTTAGAATAGCTTGTGAAATGACATATGTTTTATTAATTTAAAGATGCTGTTTGTATAATTGCATAATGTTTTGTCAATGGTATCTTTTGACCTCACCTCCACACTCAGACACACTGCCACCCCGTTCACACTGTACTTTCTCTGTTTTATAGCTTATGCAGCACATGAAGCTTTAAATTAGTATTGCATAAGGAGGCATTACATTCAACACAGTAATATTGTTTAATCATGTCTTCTTGAGCTTACTGGAGAAAACAACGGCACTTGGATAACGATGCAATTGACTTAGCAATGGCCTGACTTAAAACAAAGTCATTGCCCTCCTAGTGGAAAGAGAAACGGTTGGATTATATTACCCCAAACAGAAATGCTATTTAATAAGCAGTTGCTGATGTGAATGGACTTTGCTGGGAAACAAAGAAAGGGATTCTCTTGCTACATTAGAAATCCCATGTTGTAAAGGGTGTGACTGGCGCCTGTACGGAGTACAAACTTGTCTTCTCTCAAACATTTGTTTTGTATGAATCCAACATAATTGTCTGGTTTCTAATAGCCCTTTTCAGACCACCCATCTGGAATAACTGTATCTTCATTGTGTGGAGAAAATAAACTGACAACAAACCTGTACTTTTGTGGAAGGTGTGCTCCATACAGTAAGATGAACATCATAAGGGTTTTAACTATACTGACACTACCTCAGATTGTTTTATATACATTGGCTTCAATGTAAAACTTTCATAAGTGCTATTTATCAAACAAATAGCAAGGAAGTATCTTAAAAGTGATGACTTGATAGGCCATACTAAATAAAATTAGTTGAGTCAATGCCTTTATTACAAGTACAATCTAGGCACCAATGATTGTCCACTTTGTGTTGGCATTACTACAAACTAAGAAACACAAAATACACATTGCCTCTTAAAGCCATAATCAGATTGTAAAATGTATTTTCGGTCTCCCAGCAGACTGGTTTTTATGTATAGATGCCATTTAAAGTGTGAATTCTCCTGTACCAGATGAAGCAGCGACCTAACCTACGTGTAAAGCAGCATATGGATCTGTGAATTTACACTAGCCCCAACAGATGTGAGGACTGTGGGAGAGCTGCGTTTCACTGCACCAGACAGTTAAGCTTTCTGAGCCTTCCCACTCAGTTTTAGGAGCAATTTGACAAAGTAGGAAATTGGAAAAGAACCATAAAGCTAAAAATAAAAGCCTGCGCACTGTAATAGGTTCTTGGCTAATGTTTAAACATGTCAGTTATGAGAAACATTTTTCTAACAGTCATAATTGTTTAGTGTTCAATCAGAGGCAAGGACAGTAGGGGGGAGTGATTACCGACAATAAATTATTATCAGAGTTACACAATTATTGTTCATTCTAGACTACCGGATTACTGCACTTTTTAGATCACTGGATATAATTATTTTATAAAAATAAATAAATAAATAAATACTTGCCTTAGACACGATGTAGCATTAAGACTACGTAACACTGCATAATTAGTGCATTCTTTTTCATAATCACTTTGAAAAGTGACATAACATGCATAACATAACCATATAATTGTTGTGTTTTACTAACTCTTCTTACAAACTGAAAGTTAGAGTTTCATCAACACTTTAATGTAATAATTATCTACCACTTATTTTATTTTTGTGTGTGTCTATATATATATATATATATATATATATATATATCAATATATATATATATATATATAGATATATATATTATATATAGAAAAACACGTCTTAGTATCGTTGAAATGTTATGACACAATGCTTGTGTTTGTTTTTAATAGATCATGTAGGATTATGCTGTAATTATATGATTGTTTGTAGCCTTTAATGTCTGTTTCAAATGTGTTACCCAAAAAGTACTCTACTTCTGATGTTGCAGTTGGAAGTCCCTTTAAGTAAAAAAAAAAAAAAAAGTTGCCTGTGGCCAACCTTAAATAAATTTAGTAGAAAATATGCTTTTTGGAAAGCTGGTCAAAAAGTTTATTGACCCTGTATGTGGATGTTTTAGCTTTTTGTTGCAGTGCAATCCATTAAGAAAAAAAATAAACAAAAAAACAGTACAGTAAGTGTGAGTGACCATTGACTTTACCAGCAGCCTAGTTGGACATCCTTATGAAGGCTTAGGACAGCTGACGTATCCCTAAGAATCCTAGCTTTGAGAAGAGGGCCCCTGGAAGACCTTTGTACAGCCGTTTCTTATTTTGTTTCTTGGCTGCAAAAGCCCCATGTGAAAGCCCCCTGGAGATATAGGACTACAGAAGGGAGGAGGAGCTTAAGAATAATCTTGGACAAAAACTTTCAGACCAAGAGACTGAATTTGAATTTGAAACTGAACTGATTTTGCCCACTGGACATCTGAGTAACTCATTCACGCTTGTCTGAGCTAACCTTCGCCTTGAACCCTGGCCGTGACCCTGTGATCCACCGATTCCAATTCTTCAGCTGTTTCACCTGGCAGACTCAGTCAGACTGGATGGGCTGTCTGAGCTACAGGGCCACTCGGGGCAGAAGGATTTCTTTTACACAACCATGACACAACATTGCCCTAAAACATACATCTCTATCCTAACAAATACTGCAGGTTTGGATATGATGTGCTGTATTATTTAAGCAATCAATCACTCTCTCTCTCTCTCTCTCTCGCTCTCTCTTTTTTTTTTTTTTTAAACAAGCTAAAGACTATTTTGAATGGTCTGATTACACCATGAATGTAACTGTCATGGCGTAGGAATGTTTAAATAACTGTGGTTTGAGTTATTATCTTAATTAAGTGGTTTAGTTGTGCAGCTAATATTCTCCATTTTGAAAAGGCTATAAAAGTACAGTCAAATATTATATTTTTAAGCAGCTGCCCTTCCTTAGCAATTACATTGCACCCTTGCTTTCTTTGCTGGAAGGAGGGCTTAATTATACCAAGTAGTCACTCAGTGTTAAAACAGTTTTAAATTAGATTAAACGTGTGCTGAAATGTTTATTTACTGGACAATAATGTAACCTCAGAATTTATGATTTAATGTTTCAAGTTAAACTTTACTTCTGAAAGGGACGGTTAGTGATATGGATCAGTGATAAGGGTATTGTTTTGAGTAGTGTGTGTTTATTGTGCTGTGGTTTTGGGTGGAATGAAACGGAAAACAAGTCACTTTTTTTGAGCAATTTTGGTTGCCAGTCACAAGGCACTGCCCCAAACTATAGTTGCACGTTTATTTGCTTGAACACCCATCACTGATCCAATGCTTTTTCTCAGCTCTTTTCTAACTACAACACCGATTCCAAACTTGCCTATACAACCTGGCCTTAATATTGGTTCTGTGGAGAAATTATATTTGCAGATGTCCTCCAATCTATGGATAATCAATGGCATAGTTTAGAACAGTGACTTCTACAGCCCTTACTTACCGTCTATAATCAAACAGCTATAATGAGGAAAGCCTGCACTGTAGACAGAGAGGTGTCCTATTTTATGACCTTTTTAATTCTCATGGCAGCCACATGGCATGGGCTCACACATTTGCAGCACACACCAGTGTTCTGGATTTAGGATGTGTAATCAGCAGGTGGCTGCTGAGTCTCTGATTGGCTACTTTTATGTCTCTGACTGACACAACCTGTGATCACATACATGCAATATTCCATAACCAAAATATCACGTCCGCAAATATTTTGCCTTGAAATGTATGTAAATTAAAACACACATTGAAGAATATAGCTAATCCTCCCTTTATCTATTACACCAAGGAGATACAATAATGTACAATAGTAAGCAGAGGCCAACTAAAATGATTTTAGTTTTAAAATTGTGACATAGAATACTGCAGCTTTAATTCATTTCAAGAGCATTGCATATCATGTTACAGTCACCTCGCAATGGATGCCTCTGCCCTGAAAATCCCTGGCCTAAACCATTTATTGACTTTAGTGTTGGTCAAACAACATCCAAGTTAATAGAAATGAATGATGCCTTTATTTGATGGACCGTGCTCAAACATTAAAAAATAAACAAGCTTCTGAGGCTTACACAGGTCTCCATTTATCTTCCTTTTCTCACCTGAAAGAGCAATGTAATGTCCAAAGCTTGTACAGTTTTGTAAAGTAGTCTGTGCCATAAAAACATATTGCTGCTTGTAACTCCCCCTACAATTTGTTGAGGCCTACATTTAAACTTCAGAGTACCTGTATCTTGCATTAAAATTGTATGCTTGAAAATAAACAGTAGAGGCCGACACTGTCGATAAACAGAAATAAATTCTACTGAAGACTGTACTCAAAATACAGCACAATCGTAGTCAAACAGCTTAATTATAGCATTTGACCAATATATACGTTTTCCAAACTGATGAGGTAAACCAAAATAAACCTAAGCTTCTACAGGTGAGATGATTAGAGATTTGTGAATTCCTTAACCATTCATGATGAATCAGAAATATAAAACAGATCTCGCTGTTCAAACTTAAGCAACGTTGATTTCGGTACAGAATTCTTAATTTAGGATTACCTTTATTAATCACATATGCTACTGCAGTCCTTGCCACGTGCTATGCGACTATACTGCCCTCCAGTGTCTGTAATGACAAATGAGCTATGGCTTCTGAAATCTGAAATAACACCCTCTTTAAAATGATTTGTGCTCTCTATTACATCCAAGTCATGTACAATAAAAATGCCAGCCCTGAAACCAGATTTCATCCAATTTTGTGAGTTTAATGTTTAGGAGACGATTGACAATAGCCCCCAATGCAGTGCTCGCAGACACCACTGATTGCCCTAGAATCATATTTCAAATCTGTCTTGAACACCCAATTGTATCAAATTATGTGGTGTTTTCTGTGACATGGACTAATGTCTGCAGGGGGCTGAGACAACCAGTCATGTCACTAATGTGAGAGATGACGCAGTATTCAAACACGGCACAAACCAAATGTGAAAGGCATGAGAGGCTAGTGAATTAGCTCATTGTGCCACAACGCTCCTGTGAAACATTTCAAGCTTCTCAAACTCCCGTCTCCAAAAGGGTAATGCCTTTTAAGTAGAACTGATTACAGTGGATAGTAGCCTCCCCAAAGACATTAAAATTATGCATTATTTTTAAACGAAGTTTATTACAAGAAACAAACACTTGTTGACGCAGACCTAAAACTTCGGAAGACAGTGGTACTTCTTAATAGATATGTGCATATCAATGCCCCGGAACCAGTTTGTTATGGACGCTTCCATCCAAGCTTATCCAGATTGAACCGTCCGCCCAAATGTTGATTAAAGCAAATGTTTCTTCATCCCTGCTGCAAACTGGTTTATGGTGTTTCTCAAGCAACACAAATATGGCTAAACAGAAATGTTTCTTGCAGAAGTGAAATCTTCACACAGGCTTGGTTGTTTGCTATTTTATCAGCTTACGAATGACCCTCAAGCATTTGGTCTCGCTCAACACAGGTCAGACCGTGTCGACCCACATCCTGAGGCGGGTTGCTGTGACCCAGGTACATGGTTTCACACTACAAAGGATCGTGACCCAGACAGATAGAACCTGGGTAAGAGTGTCAGTGTGAAAGGGGTTCAAGACAGCTCAAATCTCCCATTTTCAACATTTTTTTTTTTTTTTAGTTAAATAAATGCATTTACTTAAAGAAAACAATGTACGGTTGCAGTTTGAGGCTACTGCACCACAGCCATTATTACACAGGTAGGCGCGGAGCAAAAGCTTGCTTTGTTTACATTGAGGAGAGCATTCGCACTGCAGGGTAACTTCTACGGAACCTTTCAACTACCAGTTAAGTCAGTTGCTGTTCATGTACTCAGGCTGCCGCATCTTTTGTTGGCAATTTTAAAACACGTATCACTATACTGTACTCAAATTTAAGACGCTGGCCATTTTTCAGAAAACTGGTTTAAGTGTGTCTTAAATTTAGAGGAATATGGTACATATGTAAAACAATAAATTAACTTTCTTTTTAGATTTCAGTATTTTATTTCTTTTTGAAGCAAAACAATCAGAAAGATGGACTAACATTGTAAATCCTTTAGTCTGTACAAAAAAAATGAAGTATATGTTTCATACAAACTGTACACTTCTTTAAAACAAAACAAGATTCAGGGTCTCTTTCACACACAAAAAAGGCAGTTGAAATAAAACTGTGAAAATAGGACACTGCAGTGAAAAGAAGAAGTATTTCCAATATGTACATATATACAAATGTTACAAGGTGATATTCCTTTGCTAGAGATCAGCCACTGGAAATATCATTCTCCTCTGTAGCACTAAAGCAAAATGAAAGGTTAGTTCTACCATAAATACATTGTTTTGGTGTACACAGAAACAAGCATCACGGAACAGGCAAAGCTTCTGTTAAAGTACTGCTGGAAGTTCAACCTGACATAACACCTTCAAGAAGCATCCCAGAGCAAACAATGTGAATGCTCTCTACATCACAGGCTGAGATCACTCCTCCTGTGCTGTCCAGTCTGGAGCAGCCTGTGTCAGTGATGACTCACTTCAACCTAAAACAATGCATCATTTTTGGTCAGACTTATTCCGGAGATGGGGAGTCACCATAACAGGTTCATGGAAGCCTTGAACACTGCTCGCCCCGTGGGCTTTGCAAAGGCTCTAGACTTAGACGACAGCATTTGGAGGTCCTTTGGATGGAAGGCAGCCGCTCTCCCGTAATGTGCTATGTGGCTGGTCTCAAGCACACAAGGAGTATCAATGTCCCAGAAAGAGAAAGCTCACTCCGTATCAGTGAAGCGGGCAAACATGGCTTTGCGGACAGCATCCTTGTAGGAGTCTGCAGCAGAAACTCCATAGGAACTGCCCTTTGTCCCTAGGCCGGCACCTTTCATCCTTAACTGTGCCTGGAGGAGAAAACAGAACAGTGACCCATGGCATCTGTGTATACAAGCCTATGGCTTTAAAAATTTGAAAAAGACTACTGTAACACTTTCCTAGTGGTACACACAAACCCAATTTCAATTAATGTGATCAGCAGGACAGAAACAATGATCTTGACAATGTATTACAGGTATGTAACAATAAATTGTCATACAACCCTTGACAGTACACTGTACAGAATACACATTCCATAGGCACTTGTGGCAAGAGGATATGCAGCATTACATTTGCAGTGTTTATATGGGGTTCTGCAATTACATTTTTCCCCAAACATGTGACAAACCCAATTGGGATCTGTGCAGTAAGCAAGGAAGGAATTCTACAGGATGTCTACCATGGCACTGCCAAATATAGGACAGTCTTAAATTTAAAATTAGGACATTAGATGTAAACACATACACATATATATATATATATATATATATATATATATATATATATATATATATATATATATATATATATATGAGAGAGCGAGAGACACACACGCCGAGTGCACTGGGACCCACCTCAATGGGAGCAGTAATACCCTGCTGGTTTCTCCCTAACCCTTTTCCTTCCTTCCATCCCATGGCCTGTAGCATTTTGCTGCCAATGTTGTCACTGTTTAGGCCATCTTTGGTGGGCTGTTCATAGTTCCTGCAAATAAGGAGGAGGTCTCAGCATAGGGAGAAGCAAGAAAACATCATAATACATTAGAAATCCTAATTAACTTATAAACAACGAGTTGATACATACACTGAAGGAGGCACATAGAATTTCTTCTTCTTTGCTACAGGAGGTGCTGGAATTCCATACTTTTCTCTCCTTTCAGCAGCTCTGTCTCTGTACTTCATCTGAGGGGGAAAAGTAAATAAATACAAACCATAAGCTGCTGTTGAAGGTCAAGGTAAATGCACCCCCCATTCCCATTAAAATGACCATTTTAAAAAGAAACTGACACCGAACTAAAAAGTCCACGTACCTCTGTATCTTTCACTTCAAATGCTTCCAACTCGGTATCTGTCATCCTGGCTCTATTGTGAACTTCCAGGTTTTGCTGTTAAAGACAAATGATTTAAAAACACTACACACTACAGATCTAATACTATAATACTGACAGTGTTTTAACCAGCATTCATCA
The DNA here is from genome assembly GCF_017654505.1 of Polyodon spathula. Taxonomy (NCBI): domain Eukaryota; kingdom Metazoa; phylum Chordata; class Actinopteri; order Acipenseriformes; family Polyodontidae; genus Polyodon; species Polyodon spathula. The sequence continues at coordinate 9,232,254 of NC_054556.1, read as the reverse complement.
TTGAATTTGAGTTTAATTTAGTATTTCTTAATTCAGCACTATAGAGTGTTTCATAGCAAAAAAGTCAACACTGAAGTGCACAAGAAATGCCACTAGTGATTACCACAACCATGATCAGCTCGCAGCCAGCTGCAGAATTGTAAACACAAAAAGCTCAGAATGTTGAACCCTAGTACCTTGTGAAGATCTGAGAGCTGTTGGTGTCTGACAAGAGCATCCTTATTGGGGAACTGCCGTCTGCACAGCAGACAGGCCATCTTCTTCCAGTCTGTCAGCTTGTCTGTTCCCTCCTCGCTCTTCTCTTGTTCAGTCTCCTCTGTATCACTGTCCCCGCTGTATGCGGCCACCAGTCCACACTGAGAAACAGGGAATGACCCTATTGCGTCTGTCTTTGCATTAAAATACAACCCCTGGACATGAACATAGCTTTGGCACAGGATGACTGGATTGCTGCACTGAAGATCTAGGCAGTTATAATAGCACTTCTGTACCCTGTCAACATACCCCTAAATGATTTTTCAGTTGTACTGCTGCAAGTTTTACTCTTTCCCATATAAAGATGATACCCTATCAGACACTCAGTGAATACTGATTTCCACTGTGTAGTGTGGCATCAGACATCTTTTAACCTTACCTTCGAGTTTTCTGCCTCTTCATTATTTTCCAGCTCAGATGTCAGCTGCTGCTGCTGCTGCTTCTCCAAGAATGCCCCCTGCTGTAGTTAAAGTATAACATTAACACACTGACTGCTGCAAAGTTGATATAAAAACTTCCCTGCAAGTCATCCATAAAAAAAATATGTTTAGCCTAGTGCCATTACATGTTTTCTTTTTTTTTTTTTTAAATAATCAATTACCCCCGGCATTTACCTTCTTCTCAAAAAGTGCAACAAAGCCAGCATCAGCAGCAGCCGACTCTCTCTTCTCTTCATCTCTGAACTGACTCAGAGGCTGAAAACTGCTCTTGAAGTTCTCTTTCTGTTTGTTCAGGCTCTTTGCCCATCGCTCCATATCTTTTGCAATCTGGGAGGAAAACATCAAGTTGTTACAACTGCCTCAAAGACCCTCAGCTACATGCTTATTTTGTAAATAAATAAACAAACAGAACTGTACCTGTTGTGCAGTTTTGCTCTTGGGCTTATCTTTCTTCTCCTTGACCTCCTTGTTCAAAGTGGAAGTCGAATTACTCTGCTGTCCAGATGTGGCATCATTAGCAGGTGTAGGTGCAGGTGCATAAGTCTGTTTCTCACTGTCCCAGTACAGGTACTGTTGTGTCTGTGAATTGTAGTAGTACTAAAAGAGAAAAGAAACATCAATTTAAAATCACCATCAAGTTCCTAAAGCTTTTCTTTACATATATAAAAAAAGGTAGACCCACACCCCTAATCAGCACTTAATACTATTGCATTAGAAACACATGCAAGTAATACTAAATCTGCTTCTTAGGCAGATCAAAACACACAAATTATAAAACTAACATGTATTTTCTATACATTTTTACCTGGGTGTTGGGATCGTAGTAAAGTCCTGTCTGCGAGTCATAGTAATAGCCTGAAGCTTCATCTAACTGGTATGTGGATGTATCAGGAGCAGCTGGGAACAAAACACAACATGGCATTTACCTCACACACTAAACCGAACTACAGAGGCTGAAGGAATTCATAAGCTGTAAGAAATAGTGTCTCCACATACAGGCAATTGGTTAGGAATGTACAGTTGCTATTGGTGGGTTGCTAAGAGGGCCTCTCATATGGGGAATGGGTAGATATGAAGTCTCTGGTCTAAAGCACATACTTCAGAAAGAAACCCAATATGTCTGAACATCCAATTCAACCGTTATTTCTACCACGCAACTGCCATGCTTTTTTGTTTTATGACGTGTGACTAAATTTTTTAAAATATAGTTGATCCACGGTAGTGGTTTTAAACCCAAAAGCAAAATTGGAAAGTAGGATTTAAAATGTGTTACTCATTCTGTTCTTACCATATGCATTTTCAGTGCTAGACGTTGCTGAAGCTGAAGCTGAACTTGATGTTGCTGTTACCGTTGCTGCCTGGGAAGCCACTTCTGCCTGCTGAATAGCTTGTTGTGCCTGTTGAATTAAGGCCACTATTGAATGAACATAATACTTTTCATGAAACTTACTGCTATTCATAAATGCCACAACATCCCCCCCCCCCCCAAAAAAAATGTAAAAAATACATTTACTGTATGTATTTTATTTTTGGTGCTTTAAAACTTCTTACTAGATTGAAGGTCAGACTTATCTTGCTTAAGCATAACATGGATTCATACTTTAACTTTACAGTCTGTGGTATAGCAACTTATTTCAGGTTTTAAACTTAAGAATGTGAGAATTAACGAGAGTTGAAGTGCGACCCTGTGTAAATATCTTAATTACCTGTGTAGCTTGTTGGCTCAATATATGCGGTTGATAGACCTGTGCACTTTGAGATACGACGACTGTAGTGGCCGCAGGAGCAGTCTTTATTGCTGGGGTAGCTACAAAATGGGAAAAGAAAGCTTTAAAATTAAATAACTAATTATAATTTCACTGTGTGCAATTACAACTACAATACCAAAGATATTAAAAAAATAATTGGTACAAATGCATGGTTTGACTGGTTAGTAACAACCTAAAAAAAAACAAAAAAAGGGTAGATAATCTCTGGGGAACCACTGGCTGCTGTCTCATCACAAACGTAACACCACCCCAGACTGCAATTCTTTGTGTCCTATGTATTGTAAGTTTTATCAACATTCCCTGCTTTTCCAAAACGTTTATAAATATGTTAATTAAAATCAGCCTTAAGCCGAATTAGAAGCACTGAAGCAACTGACACAGGACAGTCATGAAGAAGTGCTTGTCAATTATTTTATGTGACTGCTAGTCTGAGCAACATTCAAACTATTGAGCTAGTTATAAAAATGTGTATATTGTGGATGACTCACATAGCAGAAAAAAAAAAAACTGAATTAAGTTTTGTATTCAGTAGCCAAGATATGAAAGAGAATGGGACTTTGTTTAAAACGATCAATCCCTCATGATCAATTCTAGAATAAGCTTGCAAAGCTAGTACAAATCAAACCTACAACAGTGTAGCATTTAGATCTAGGATAAACAGTAAAGGCTAGAGCTAGTTTCACTAGATTTAGAAATCTCTCCACTCAGTTGTATTTGTTTTAGTATAACAATGTCTCAACTATGTTATGTATGTATGTATGATATTGATGACGTGCATTAAAGATTGAAAGTAAAATGGTAAAACACTATTGTGATGTCATTCTTTTTAAAATAACTACTTTCTCAACAACACTGAGGCACATTTGCACATTGAGAATAAAACAAAGGCATTACACTTTTGCATAAAAGCATTAGGATAACTCCGCTTCGTGTCTTACTGCTGAATTAGTACTGCTATAATGCAAAGCCATGTTGTACCTACCTCCAAGCAATGCAGACGTGTGTGCAGTGTCTAAAGCTCCTGTTTGTTGGTAGTAGCACTGGAAATCCTGCCCATACAGCAAAAGATAGTACAAGTTAAAGAATTGGCATATGTTTCAAAATACTGAAACATTAAATAATTTCCCTAATCTCACCTGTGAATAGTTTGCATAACTGTCCTGCAGGTAACTATATTCCGTAGCTCCCTCTGATCCCTGCTGGGTCTAGACACAGACAATGTTCTACACATTAATAACCACAACAAATGGATCATAACATCAACCAGCCTAACCTGAAATGTACGCAGCTTTTTTCAAAATTGTCAACCCTGCATAAAACTATGTCCAGTACCTGGCCGGCTGACCACTGTGCAGCAGCAATTGCAGTGCTGGCCACTGAGAAAGCGCTAATTCGATTCCCGTCTGGAAGGAGCAAATCCCTGATGAGAAAGAGAGAAAACAAAAAAGAACAATGAAATCCAGCAGCTGTAATGAAACCTTAAGACTCGCTATTGGGGGTAACTTTTTCTGACGTCATTTTCCAAAAATAAATAACCTAGGGTTGCGTGTGAATGGGACGTTGTGCTACATTTTTGGTCTTAAACATAGAAAACAAGAGGAAAACAGACAACTTACTTCCTTGCACTTTTTGCATAATCAACACCAATGGTCTTGCCGTCTAGTTTTAGAGGAGGCTGGAGTCCCTGCAGGATCAGAAGAAGCTGAGAGGCCTCCTAAACAAGGGACAATGAGAAATGTTTATGCATTGACAAAGCTACCATGAAACTAAATGTGTTCCGTTTACAAGACAAGGTATTGATATATTAGAATGTATTAGAAAGTTTTCCCAGACATTTCAGGACTGCTACAACTGTATCAAGAGAAAACCAGTTATTCCCAGGATGGAGCAAAACTGAATTTAAAAAAAAAAAAAAACACTTGCCAAAGGCGAAGAGAGTTGGACAAAGGCAAAGCCTCTGTTGTGGCCGGTCTGTTTGTCTTTGATCAGACGAATGTTCCCCACAGATAAGTTGGCATAGGGAGCCAGTGCAGTCATAATGGCCTCCACTGTTGTGAGAGGGGCAATATTCCTCAGAATGATAGCTGTCAGGATAAGGAAAATATATTACCAACTATGCATTGGACCCTAGCCTCTCCAAATCACTGGTTACAAAGACTGCATGTACTTTGTTTAAAAAAAGAATAATAATCCCTAGGGTTTACTTACTATCGCCATAGTAATCGCCACCCTGTGGGGCCTCAGTCAATCCACTGGAGCTCCCCGATTCACAATCTGTCAAGAAATAGGCAAAAAAAAAAGTGTTATACATTATTAATATTTAAATTCTGTAATTTACCATTTTGCAGAATGGTGAGCTGAAGACGCAAAGTTCAACACCATATGAAACCTAACAGTGCTGGTGGCGACCAACTGAATTAGAAACTGCGTTCAAATGCTGCCCACTAACACAAACACTCCTTTTAGGTGGGGGGTACATTTGAACAAGCTTTTGATTTGTTTTTGATTTTTTTTTTTTTTTAATCAAAGCCTTGAAGAGTTGGGGAGCAAGGTCATCCAGGTCAGTGGCAGAGGACGGTCTATGTTTCCAATACTAACGTGCAGATGGGAGCAGCCCGCAAAATGGAACAGTTATTACTGGTAAACTGCAAGTGGATACAATACAGGGTTCCCAGCATCTAGAAGATATGCACAAACAAATGCAACCCACTCTGCACTTCTCCATCTTCAGGGTAGCAGATACAACCAGTCTGTTCTTCAGGGTACAGACTGATTTGCCAGTAGAGTGCTTTACCATATGACATCCAGTCAAAAGCACGTTGGCAGTTCAGATTACTTACCCACTTTGGCAGCTCCACACCTGAAGCACTTCAGTCGCCTCCGGAAATTGTATAGGCCACACTGCAAGCAACCGTTTACATTGTTTTATTCAGAAAACTACTAATGACAACCTGAACTAACCAGCTCAGTTATAAATTGAACTAGTTGTGGCACAGGAAGTTACCGGTACTGATACCTACCGAAGAAGCCCAATTCAGAGGTCATCCTGTTAAAATAAACGGGGCCCCATCGCAAACTCCAATAATGAAAGTTACTGCTGGAGGACTAAAACTAAACTAGCAACATTTCCTAAGTTTTATTAAACGTACCATGTAAAAATAACAGAAAATAAACTTCAATGTACAGCAAAGTTAACCCACAGAAGTAAAACTTCAGACAGAACTTGTAGATAGAGGGTAAACTAACTCCAGTTAACAGAACCAGAATCCAGATTGCTCCAATACAGTCAGTAGGTCAGCATATCAGTTTTTTGTTTTTTTTTTTTAACAGTATGGGCCATGACTTGTTACTTACATTGCTGCAGAGCCAGTCTTCAAACTTATGCCTAGGATTACTGTAGTGCAAGGCCACGATTTTCCCCTGAACCACCAGCTGTTTCTGCAAGATGAAAACAAACTTCATTATTTCAAATGGTCATGGTTGGAGGACGCTGGGTGGGTCAGCTTTCTTTTTTTTTTATTTAAGTCCCAAGGAAAAGCACACTCCGTGGTAAAAAAAAAAAAAAAAAAAAAAAAAAAAAAAAAAAAAAACACAAATGTTTAAAAATTGTGCTCTCAAAAGTTTTGCAATACCAACTGTAAACTTATGTGCATTTGTAAGGGAAAGGAGCAGGTGTACCTGTGTGTGCACTAGGGAATTTTCTAAAGATGTTGAGGACCCAGGTGCTACTGACTTGGCTTTGGCCCATTCTCGTCTTCGGATAAAAGGGAGTAGCAAAATGGGCCAAGTCTCAAAGACAGAGCGAATGTGAATGGAAACTTAGGGAACATCTCAAAGGACACATGTACATCTCAAAAGAGACTGAATAAAAACAAAATTAAATCAAGTCTGTTCCTGTAGATGAGGAAGCCTCTCAAACTTCACAAAAGCAACTTGCTAGTGTACTTACAGAAAATAAAAAATAAAAGGACACAAGCACACAGCATTTCAAGTATATTAACTAACCTCTGTGTTAAGTTGCAAGAGCAGATGCCAATTTAGCCAAATATTTAAAAAATAGCATTACACAGAGTCAACATTTATTTTAGTTTTGCACTAAAAAGGGGCTATATTAATGGATATTTAAAATACCGAGCAAGAGGGACATGATTTATTTTTTTTTTTTTTATAAACAAATTATGCTTTTAAAAGGGTGTAAAAAGGATTTAAGGCTTAAAACACAAATGTTTCTCAAGGACGGTCTGCAAGTTCAATAATAATGTGTCTGGTTGTGACATAAAATTAGGTTTAGCAAGTTGAGCAATAAGTAGTCTAGTTGATTGGACAAAGTCAGCATGTTTATTATACTGTTCTCTCCATTTTTTGCTGTCTGACCTCTGCAAGAAAATTAAGGGTGGACATAAATCTTATAAAATCCAGGAGTATTATTTATTTATAGTTGACTATAAATTAAAGTATTCCAAAGCAGCCAAACTGCTGTACAAGACATGTTCTAGTAGAGCAGAGTTAAATCAATTGGACACCTGGCAACGTAAAACTAATATGAACCAAAGAGGACTATCAGAATTGGATGTTTAGCAGAAACTGAAACTGTGCTGAAACTATCTATGCTTTTGTACAGAAACTGAAATGGCATACTGTGTTAATAGCAGTATGTATGTATGTATGTATGTGTGTGCATATATATATATATATATATATATATATATATAGATAGATAGTACAATAGTAGGGCTATGTGATCAGGTTAGAAATAAAAAAAAAAAAAAAAAAAACATGTTCACATTTGTGTTTTAAATAAATACCTTGGACACCAACCCATATCTCTGTATATGCGGAGAGAAGACAGTGTTTGCTTACAAAGACATTTGTTTTAATTAATGTTAGTCTTATTGGTGTGACTGTAGTCTGGATTTATTTCACAATCTCAAGTTTGCTTTACTTCACTATTTTAAAACTGGGGCACCCACTCTTAACATTGAGTGCCAAATTTTAAATAAATTTAATTTACAGCACCAAAACTCCCGAATACATGTGGTCCCAAGTAAAAGGGAGCGTCTTAATTTAAATCCTTTATTTCAAGGGCAGCTCTTTAAATGTAGGTCCAAATTATGTGCGCTAGCCATCAACCAGCCTTGATAATTCTTATAAGCAGCAATAGCAAAACAAAAGAAAACAAAAAACCCTCAACATAAACAGAGAAGCACTGTTTTTCTTTAAAACCCTCTTGCTCTAATTTCAATTGGATTACTCCTCAATCGCATGAAATTCATATTTTTTTTTTTCTATCTTTGGTTCTGATCCCCAAGATAAAATCTAGACTTGGCGATTGAAGCAACCTGATTGGTCTCCATCCATCTGGTAGCATCTTGCAAGTGATAAAACTCCACGAAGGCGAAACCTCGGCTTATACCTAGAGACAGCATTCAGATATAGACGGGAGTCGTGTTAGTCAGATTCCTTGGCAAACAATTCAAGCTCTCTCCTGAGTCACAAACTGCTTCACAATCAGAACCCCAATCAGTGAAACAGTGGCTTTTTTTGGAGGGTAAAAGAAATTTCAAATTTTGCCATAGCAAGAAACCTAGATTTCCATATTCCCCACTCCCAATCCCTTCCACAAAGTTTCAATGCTCCCCATGCAACTATGCAATAGGTTATTCTCAATTAAAATGAACACTGGTCAGAGAAATGTTTACTCACCTGTACCTTGTACCAAATTCCAAACAATTTTTTATTTTATTTTTTTTTGGCAAGCTAGTTTAATTTTTAAATTTTTAAATCTTCTTGATTCTTGGCTATGGCAAATTGATGGGACTTATTGTTGAGGGGAACAGGAAAGCGAAGGGGGGGACGGACAGGGACGGACTGGGACGGACGACCTTGCAAGATGCCTGGTTTCTCACCTGTCCTTTTTTTCATCAGTCTGACATCAGCAGGCTGGGGGCCCTCCAGTAAATCCAATGCAGCACGGATCTGAAAAAGATTAAATTCAAAAAAGTGTATGACTGTTAGGGCGTTTAGTACAACACAATGGTTTGCAATGCAAAGCATCAAGTATGTTGCGAAGATATTCATACAGCAGGCCATAAAGTTAAGGTCATGAAGGGCAAGGCAATGTTGCCTTTGTTGGGCGTGAAGATTCAGGGAAAACAAGGCAGTTCTTGGGGGCAAAAAGTCAAAACAAATCCAACCCAAGGGCACCAAGGTGATTTCATACTCAAAACAACAAAAATGAAATAGAGAGCCTATTATGTTGATGAAATGTTAATTCACAAATCAATGTTTTCTGAGTGACTCACACACTAACTGTTACAAAAATTAATTAAATAAAATGGTATAAAAGAAATCCAATTAAAAAAAAAAACTTTCATAATGAAAAAATACAAAGGGGTAATTTGGCAAAATTACGGCCACACGCCACTGATTAATACATAGATTAGACTAGATGCTTTGATACAGCCTTAGGTGAAATAACAGCACAAATAAGCAATGAGAGTGAAGGGAAAGATAGATTTTTCAGGCATGGCTAAAGATTTATCCCATGGCTGGAGTTTAACAACGATAGTGGTCAAATGAGTTGTTCGGTCTGCAGTGTCTAAACAACTGTAGTTTGCTAACCACCGTTACAAAACCTGTACAAACAACATGGCTTTGAGAATAAAAATAGAAATGGAAACTCCGTTAGGCAATGGAGAGTGCTCTGCATCACAATGATGAACAGCGGGATGTACATAATGCTAGATATTTACATTTGAGAGATTTTATATAGTTTCACAGTTCTTGAAATTTGCAATTCCAAAGGATTTACAGTTTTGTTATAGTGCATTGCTGGACACGATTCAGGAATTTTTTTTAAAAAGACTGTATGCTGTTTAAGCATATACATTATCCAACCCTTTGTAAAAGCACATGTTTTACTAGTAAAAAAGCAGAACTACATAAGGTAGTGAGAATGTAGTACACAAAAATAAATGAAAACAAAAATCTGTGCACTTGAAGATTGTGTTTTGGTCACTGCTATGTTATCTCTCCAACTCGTTTCATAAAGCAGGGAGCTGCTACTTGAATCATGTCATAACTGCTCTTTTTTTTTTGGTGTAAGAATTTGAGCAAAACGGTGTTCATTTTTAGCGTTGGTGTTTTGAGGGGGAATAACACTGTATTACAAAACAGCGATGGTCATTAAAATGTCTATATAAAATTAGCAATTCATATACACCGAAGACATGAAAGGTGTTAGAATGTGTATTGCAGCGTAATTAAGCCCGCTCTGTCATCTGTCACAATTCAATTTAATTCTGTCTAACCTCGTCCTTTCTGCAGTACTGTACTTGACAACTGTATATTATCGGGGAAAATTGTTGTACACCCACTGCTTACCTGAACATTATGTAAATCCTAGAACACTTGCTGCCGCTTTAGTCAGCTCTTATTCCTCCTTTCTTTTTAAACGTTTGAGTTGGTATAATCACACAGTGACACTGCCAGTGAACACGTGTGATTGAAAATTCCTAGAAGCGTGGTCATACTGAGCTAAGTCTAACAGAGTCCCTCCTCGTTTGCCTGTTATTAACCAATGATACAGTACGTCTTTCTCGTGGCTTAGTACTGGGAGGTTCACAGTAAAATGAATGGCAACAACACATTATGGTAAGGAGTAATTTTGTCGCAGGATGAGATTAGACACTGAGCAAGTTTGTAAACGGATTCTAGACCAGATGTGCTGGTGCTGAGGGACAAAGGCAGCAATGACGGGCAGGCTTAGAGGCAAAGTTTTGTTGAGAGGCACTGCACCAAGCAGCTTGGGCATGGCGGCAACTGCCACCAGTTATTTCACGCCCTTATACAGGATATGGTGACACACCACGTTCTATTCATTTCCATATCTAACTGTTTTGCTTCTGTTCATGTGCAGTTCTCCCATATATTAAGGCAAGCACTGGAATTTTAATCCAACTTACATCACTTTCTACGACATCAAGTGGCAGACCCCGCAGCATGATGGTCTTGCTCTCTTTCTCTTCTCCCATTTCTCCCCTGAAGTCCTGTTCATCTCCATCCGAGTGATAACCATCCTCAGATCTGTCACTGTTCCTTCGCTTCCTTTCTCTCTATGGGTTAAAAACAGAATAGCGTTACATCTGCTCAAGAAAGTCTATTATACAAGATGACTGTATTGTTTGTTTCACCCTGACGTTGCACATTGCTACAAACACCATTATTTATATTTGTATTCAGTAACTCATCACACGAGTGCTACAAACACACTCACCTCAGGGCTGTCTCTACTCCGCCGCTCCTCATATCTGTCACTTCGTCGTTCATCACTCCAGCGCCGCTCATACTCGCGGTCTGGGTCTCTTTCCCGACGCTCCCTTGTTTCAGAGTCATCTCGACCTTGGTCTGGGCCGTACCTTCCACTGCGCTCTGTGCGACTAACCCTGCCCAGGAACAGTTTTGCTTAGTTTTCACTGTCACATTACATTTGGCCAGAGACCCTAAATGTATCCTCAGGTACTACAAAAGAGCAGTTCTGGGTCTTGAGTATACAAGAAACATAAAAAGGGTAGCATTTAGTATGCTGACCACCAGAAGTATAATAGTTCTACATAGTTGGCATGAATACCTTACTGGTTGCCCAGTAACGCAACTCCCAAAAAAATCACTTCAATTCCCAGGGAGCTGAATACTTAATGTGTTCCTTTTAACATTTTTTTTTTTTTTCTTTTAGTTTTGGTTACAGTTTGCAATATGCAAATATAGGGTGGAATATGAACACAAAATGATTTGGTAACAGAAATTAGCTGCAACATTTACCACTTTTGCAAGTTGCATAAAAATGAAATCACAAAAATACAAAGGCTTTCCTTCACACAGGGGGATATTGCTAAAGCCAATGAGAAAATCGACTTGGGTTTGCACCCCTGGGAGTCCCGGTCTCTTACCTTTTATCAGAACCCATGTTTTGGCAGTTATTGCAAGACGCCGCTTTTGTTGACTACTTTTGCAAATCTGCAATACAAAAGGAGAAGAAACTAATTTCAATTTTACATCAAAATATATGCAAAAATAATAATTATGAAACTAAATATCGGGTTTATCCATGTTATCAATCTAAAGGTAATTGGGTGTTCGTGCACCAAAGGAATTTTTGGATAATATATGCGAGGCAGTCTTGGTGATTTTAGGTTTGGTCAACATAAGCAACGAAGCACCACCCTGAAGCCTTAGCACTGGCGGCACCGTTGCAGCACGAATCCACAGCAAATAACAATGTTCTGCCATTGCCATACCGGTAGCTCACCGTCACGAAAATAAAACTTATCAAAATGTAGTTTACGTATTTCGAGACTCAATGACTGCAATAATCCTACATATTTAACAGCTAAATACCAATAAAAACGTTTGAGTACACCACCTAGGCCACAATATGTTATCAAGACCTACTAGCACAGAAATGTAAATTTAGAAACAAGATGGAGACTAAATAGGAGGGGTGAATTCTCCTTAAATTCCCCACTACCAACTCAGTCGACACTGACTTTACTTACCAGCCGTTAGGGGAATTGTGTTCTGTTTTTTTTTTTTTTTTTTTGTACTTGGGCTAACGTTTTGTATTATGATTTTCTTTTTTCGCTGATTTTTTTTTTTCCTTTTCTCTAGCGCCTCTCCATCCCCTTCTTAACTGTAAGCGAAAATGGTTACCGTCGATGTCTCTTTCCCATAATGCACTAGTGATGCCGCACCGATTAGCATGATGGGAATCGTGGTGCAATTCTTTACTTCCACCCGTTTGCGTTTGTGTGGAGCATCCATTCCAGCATTCCAGCATTTTTTCTTCACCTTGCGGTTCAGGGCTTCCGTACCTTCACCCGACCTTAGAATCTGTTTTACATTATCCCCACATGTGAAGATATCCAAGCCACTCTTATCAATTTGGGGTTCTCAAATTTTTTGAATAACCTGCCATTAGACTTTCAAGAGTATACAGTATACTCTATACACGTGTCCCACTAATTCATACAAAATTGTTAAGACAAATCAAGTCTAGTCATAAGAACATAAGAAAGTTTACAAACGAGAGGAGGCCATTCGGCCCATCTTGCTCGTTTGGTTGTTAGTAGCTTATTGATCCCAGAATCTCATCAAGCAGCTTCTTCAAGGATCCCAGGGTGTCAGCTTCAACAATATTACTGGGGAGTTGATTCCAGACCCTCACGATTCTCTGTGTAAAAAAGTGTTTCCTGTTTTTCTGTTTTGAATGCCCCTTTGTCTAATCTCCATTTGTGACCCCTGGTCCTTGTTTCTTTTTTCAGGTCGATAAAGTCCCTTGGGTCGACATTGTCTACCTTTTAGAATTTTGAATGCTTGAATTAGGTCGCCGCGTAGTCTTCTTTGTTCAAGACTGAACAGATATGACAAGCTTTTTAAACCTGGAATAATTCTGGTCGCTCTTCTTTGCACTCTTTCTAGAGCAGCAATATCTTTCTTATAGCGAGGTGACCAGAACTGAACACAATATCCAAGATGAGGTCTTACTAATGCATTGTACAGTTTTAACATTACTTCCCTAGATTTAAATTCAACACTTCACAATGTATCCGAGCATCTTGTTGGCCTTTTTTTATAGCGTCCCCATATTGTCTAGATGAAGACATTTCTGAGTCAACAAAAACTCCTAGATCTTCTTCATAGATTCCTTCTCCAATTTCAGTATCTCCCGTATATTTATAATGCACATTTTTATTTCTTGCGTGCAGTACCTTTCACTTTTCTCTATTAAATGTCATTTACCATGTGTCTGTCCAGTTCTGAATCTTGTCTAGATCATTTTGAATGACCTTTGCTGCTGCAACAGTGTTTGCCACTCCTCCTATTTTTGTGTCGTCTGCGAATTTAACGTACAGATTCAGTGATGCAAGAATGAATCCAATAATTAATTTTACTGAGCAACGTCGGCACTAACTTCTAACCACCCATACGGTATTTCATTCTAAAAATATAATTAAAACCCACGTGCACCCTTTAAAAAAAAAAAAAAAAAAAAAAAAAAAATTGTATTATGTTTTGAATGTGTAATTTTTTTCAGTTGGCAGTAAACAAGCTACAAGTGAAGAAAACAAAGACATGGCTTGTACCACCAAACAAACTTACAAAATACAAATTCTCTTTAACTTTATTATTTAATTTATCTAAACACAAATGGAAAATACAAAATTTGTTACACACAGGAATACAATTGTTAAAACTTAATGAAAGAAACATAATATATAATCGTGGCAGGAGAATGAACTTGGCACGTAACGCTGTCTCCTTGCTGTGGTGGGGATTGCTCTCTGCTACAGAGGGAGGACATTCTTGTTGCTGTGCTGCCCCAGACATCTTAGTACTTTCTGCAAGCAGGAATTTAACAAACAAGTCAATTATCATTTTGAATTTTTTTTTTTTTTTTTTAGTATGGCCCTGCCTGGAGATTCAGTGGCAGAACATGAAGCCCACTTCTATTTTGGAAAGACCCTTTAGTCATTTCTTGCAAGCAAATATAGATTTAAAATACACTTCAAATACATGGGAGAAAGAAAAGTGATATCCAATTGCTGTTCTGTACAGTTGTGGTTGCTTGTCACCCATCCGGTATCTCGATGATGTCTAAGTTAAAGTCTCACCCTTTGTTACCTAAAGAAAAACAAATAGCCATGAGTCAGTACTCTAATGATATATTCGTTCTTTTTGTGCAGGTAATAGAAAAATGCGAGAGCGTAGGCTTTTCTTACAGTATTCCTTATAAAAGGTGATTAACAGAAACCTGAACATTCATTTTGTCCAGGCAGAATCATTTTTATCTCATTTGTGACTAATCAATAAAACAATGAATTCCATTGCATGCCAGGCTACTGGACTTCATGCAAGGCATTAATCAATCAAGTAATCATTTCCTAATACAGTTTACTAGCAAATACTTTAATGGCACAGTACAATTTAAGTGCTGTCACAAGCAAAAGTATTGCATTTCTCAATAACCAATCTCTGATCCACCTGTAATGGTCAATTATGTTTATTTTGAGATGGTCAAACCAAAACCATGAGACAATGCTGTCCCAAATTCTTACCCGTGCCTCAATATACTCGATTCTCCTCTCCAATGCTGTCAGCTTCTCATTCAGAGTGGCTAACCGGGACCGGCAGGACATGTCTGAGAACCAAAATACTTTTAATCAATATATGTGGAATATATTTACTCTACGGCAGAGTTGGTTTTGGGTTCTGATGGCTTCATCCCAGTAATAACGTAAAATGGCAAATCAAGAAACTTCCATCAGTGTGGACAAGAAAAAGGCCAACAATAAACTGCTCAAACCTAAAGTGTATCCCTGCGCAGCGCTCTCTCAGAATTTCTTGGCAGACACTAGTACTGTTGTTGTTATGCACTAACTGATACAAGTGAGTTTCTAGCAGTATAGCTAATGAATGTACGTATTTTTTTTTGCTAGTACCACTGGCATATGATCCTCATTAAAAAGTACAGTGTACTTTAATAAAATAAATGTACAAAATATTGGCATAACCGGCAGAAGAAATATTGCAGTTTTGTACTGGTCGGTCTTTTTGCTCGCAAGAAACAGGGGAAGCTCACCCTGGTAAAGGGTTGGGTGTAAATCAGACTTCATCTCTTGGGTAACGAGCAAGACATTATCAGCAATTACCGAGATTTGACAGCAGCCCTGCACTGAACAGTAAACGCGAGGTGTTTTTGTTCCGGCAGGCCCAATGAATAAGCCTTTAGTATTTTAATTTTAACCGAGATGAGTATAAGACAACTTTTTTGTAGCAGTTTTATTTATTGGTTTGCTAATATATATTATATATATACATCAATGCAGTAAGATTGAGAAATGTAAACACACAGGGACAGTATACTACAGTACATAGTATACTATTGGCGAAGATGCGCGGATGCGAAGGCTCCAGTCATGCTATCCACCTTAAAGCACGTTTTTATTTGCTTCATATTAACGTCACCATTCCAAACCCGTGTGACAATGACATCATTAACCCTCGTTTCGTGTGTTATTGTTGCCGACAATACTGCAGTGAATACAGCGACGTGTTGTAGTTTTAATTTAAGGAGAGGTCGGAAACGGCCTCACTTGCACCGGTATACTTGTCTTTATCTTTTAAAGGCTTTACCCAACTCAGTTTTTTTTTATTTCAGTTTAGAATTCCCTTACCGAAAGAGTTGAGGAAATCAGCTATCTTCTTGATACTGCTTGTTATCACCTCAATATATTCACGGTTTGCCCAGTCCTGATGGATCTCTCTCTGAACAGGATCCTCCTGACCGGCCATTTTCTTGCGGATTATAAATTAGACACAGCGCCGTCTATCGGCAACAATCAAGGATTACAGTCTGTCTATACTCGGCTGTCACCTCACCACGTAGTGCTATGGTGCTCAAATTTAGCTTTTATTTTTATTGCACATGTGTCAGCAGCCCTCTTCTAATGGCCCAATGACAGCATACTGGAAAAAAAGAATATAATGTCAAAGTTTAAGAAGGGTGGGTGCACATGTATGGTTTGGTGCAGTCTTTTTCGGCTAATCAGTTTATGATCAGCAGCATTAATAGTGTGTATTCCTTTTCAAGATATGATGCAGTGATGCAGACACAACACGTGGTGGTGCTCTCGAGACTTCACTTTCTTTCAGTCATGCTCGTGACTCAATCTACTTCAGAATTCGAATAAATATGAATTGATCAAGAGCGAATGTCGTGACAGTACAGCATACATCGTGACTGAACGGTTTAATGTAGTTTGCAGCTGTTCTAATAATTAGATGCAATACTGTTTGGTCACTTATTTTTTTTATTTACAACAAAATATTACAATGTGTTGTAAAAATGAAATAAAATAGGGCGTTGAAAACAGCAATTGTAGTGTTAAGAGAAACACAAATATCCACGACAGCTTTTAAATGTTAAGTGGTACGGTAATCCATCTATAAATATAAGATTTGAATGCAGAGGCCTCAGCCGAAGCTATTAATTAACATTTAACAGATGCAGTTGGTCGAACTCGTGGTAATTTGTTTCACTATTTTCAATGCGTTATTGTAAAACCATATGCATTACAAAGTGGTAGAGGTGGAAAGTGAGTTTGAAAATGGCTGCTGGGATGAGGAAGTGCTACGATTTCTCTGTTACTGAACACCGGAGAAACGCTGAATTTCTTCAAATTCAAAGGCAAAATGGTGCTGCTGAGAATGTGGCGTCGCTCTGAGGCACTAGCACCAGCGATTACCCTCAGATCAACGAGCGGCGGCCAGAGACTTCTCTGGGTGCCCTGTAACCAGTTCGGATACCAGGTATACTTACTAAGTTTTCTAACGTCAGCTTTTGTTCATATTCTATGAACTACTTTTATTTAATGTTATTTAAATTACAAATTGTATTGTCTACAGAAATTCGGCGCTTTCTAAAATAAAACATCACTGCATTAAGGCTTTGTGAATAGGGTCAATTAACATAATAAAATTCTCGGGAATTAATTTAACCAAAAGTAGTCATAATGAGAAGTGAAATTCGTCTCGACTAGCGGACAGGAGGTATGGCTGTGTCTGATGTGCCGGTTATTGGTTGTTAACTCTGCAGGGTGGCATGGTGAACATTGTTTCCCAGAAATAATTTCAGGTCATGCTTTGTACTGTACAAGGAAAGGGGCAGTTCCTGTTTTTTTGTGTGCGTTTGTGCTTTTCTCTATTCTCTTCTGGTAGTTTTCTTTGCCGTCAGGGGCTGGTTGGACATGGTTGCTATAAACAGTTTTGTTTTCTGATTGACAGGAGAATTGGTAAGGGTGATGCGAGTCTCTCCACTCTGAAGTATGTCCGGCTGGGGAATTGGTTTGTGCCCAGTTTCACCCTGCATCAGAAAGTTGGTGAACAGGAAGGACTTGGACCCCATGTTCACTTTCCTGAAGGAGAAATTGCCCCTCTCCAGTGATGACCGCATGTCCTCGATGACCGACCCAAAGTTTGTGTGGAACCCCGTCTGCAGAAATGACATATTCTGGAATTTTGAAGTTCCTCATTGGCCCCGACGGGGAACCCTTCAAGAGCTACAGCAGAAAGTTCCTCACAATTGATATCAAAGGTGATATCAAGAACTTGCTGAAGCTGGTGAAATAGACGTCTGTACATCCTGCCGTCGCACAGGGACATGTCTGTAGCTGTTGTAAACAGTAGTAGTCGTAGTAGGTTAGTTTGTTTATCACAACTGCATATACTAAGACCAAATGTATTACAATCGTCTGAAATTGCATTAATGCTTGGCCCCTGTAAAGCATGGTTCAGTCTGACATTATGTAATGTCAGAAAATAAAGTATTCTTACTTAATAACTTGTGTGTGTTAGCTAATCGTTTTCGTTAACGTGCAAGTGTAATTATTTATTATCTTTCAATTCTTTCGTAGGGGGGAGGAATAATGGTTGACCAGAATGCTTGGTTAAATATAGCAAGGTAATTACATACCTTATCTGCACATAGTAGTTAAATGTGTTGAAATGATTGCAGCATACACATTTCTTCTGTTTTAAAATGATATTGTCAATGGGGAAGTGAAACCTCAGGTCTTTAATTGAATTGATCCAGAACAGAAAATGAACACATGGAGTAGTATTATAAAACTTTCACAAGCTATAATGATGCAATTATTGACCCTTCTGGGCCTAGTTGAAAAACCCACTATAAATGTGTCTGTGTAAAGGTTTGTGCTGTTCACATTTGCTGGCCTTGTCAGTGCTTCAAGGATAAGTCAGTGCCTTATTTAGGGTGACTTGGCAGTTTAAGTATTTTCTTCACCATTGTTCAATACTTAAATGGTTCTAAGCAATCCAATACGATTTCAGATATTTTATCTGGCTCTTCTGAATGCCTTATGACTAACAAGAAATAAAACTAAATGCAGCCTGAAAAAAGACACATTATAGAACTAGCTAGACAAACATTTACAAGAAAGCCTGTGCAAACACCGTGAATGTATAATGGCTACTTGCTCTTAACAAAAACCAGATGCAAAAAGGCATATTTTACATATACATCTACAGTATTTACAGTGCTGAAATACAGATTTTACATACTTTGACAAAAAAAATAGGTTTCTCAAAGCAAATGGTGTAAATGTATGTTACTTTACTGTTAATGGGGAACCAAAGGAATACAATAGCTAGAATTTAGTACACAAATAATATATTAACCAATTGTTACAGATACCCTGACATTAATACATTAGCAGCATACAACCCTGGCAAATATTAAAAAAACAATGTCCTTACTGTGTATAGGGTAAAATGTCAAGGAGAGGAGTATATGTTACTATGCTGACATACATTGTAGAAACAATGCTTATCTTGTGCTTTTAATGAAGCTAATGAAATTAACTTTTTTTGTTCTAGCTCATGAACTTTCTAAACCTTCTGTTTTACCATTAAAGTATTTTTATGAATTGTGAAAAAAAAAAAAGTAGGCCCGTCTTTGCTTAAAATGCCTTGCTTTCCAAATCGATAGGTTTCTCTTTCAACTATAGACAACAATATTTGAGTGTTATGAGAAGAGGTTGCTGTAATACATTGATAAATCATACTCCTGCTCCATATCCAATACAGCCTCAATCATATTGTTGTCTTCAGATGTTCTGGGAGTTAGGTTTATTACATTATCTTCCAGCAACTTTGAAAGGCTGTTCCCTTGTTGCTGACTGGCATTATTATACACTCGGTTTAACTCATTTTCAAACTCCAGTTTCCCCACAAGATCCTCCAATGTCTGTATACCAGAACTTTCTGTTGAAAAAAAACCTTCTGTTGAAAAAAATAGGTTATGTATAAGAGGATCATTTAACTCCACTAGCATTTAGCTCAGACTGAAGCAGTTGAAATTATTATAATGCAATTTAAACTACTATTCTTTCATTTTTTAAGTGCCACATTATATATCAGAAAGAGTTAGTGTCAAGGCCATAATACCTTTCCACTTTCACTGACCTTATAAAGCGGAAACATCCCATACAAAATATACTTCCTATAAAACTGATGTAGATCTATCTACTTACTTCAACACTAACACCCTCAAACAGGTACTGGACACAGTTTTATAACAGCTACAAATACAATCACGTTAAAAAAAATGATTAACTTCCAACTTGTCTGTATATATATATATATATATATATATATATATTACCTGGTGAAGTAAGGAAACCAGCCAAGTCAAAAGTGCTGAAAACAAACTTGGATTTCTTAAGATACAGAAATGAACATTGCATTTCAAGATACACATGTCAGGTAAACAAAACATAAGTTTTCAGGTATCAGAATTGGACTTATCTCATTTTATTTTGACAGTGCTCATGTCTGCATATTTTTAAGGATTGTACATAACACATGCTATTTTTTGTTTACCTATCATTTGTAGCAGATCAGGACTTAAAGCTTCCTTGGTGTTGCTTGCAGATGGACAGCCCACCTTGCAATGGCTGGAGGTCTCTTGCCTGATAAGGTAGACAGCTTGTTTGAGTAAAATACATTTCACCAAAACACACCTGCTTGCTGAAGCCTGTGTATGAAACTAAGGCATATTGGTTATTTTGGAAAAGTAATCCCACAATGCAGATACTGCTATATTCAGGAGAACCAAAAACAAATAAGAAATATGCAGCAACAGAGAATTGCTAATTTCCCCATTATTCCCATGTAAAAATGAATAGACTAGTTGACATATGTTTCACCAAAGTGTCTTTTTTACATTGAAATAGATTTGTTAAAACATTGTCTGCTGAATTTATTTCAGAGTTTATTATTGATTTATAAAAAGTTACGGATGAGTGTCAAATTACACCCAAGCATATTTACAGATCATATATACATAACAAACAGCTCAAGAATAAAAACTAAATTGGTATACCCCTGACATTTGTTTTCAGATCTTAAATACGTTTGGCCAATGCAGGAATCTGGAGCATTTGTTGGGTACCTTGTGGGTAAAGCCTGTTTGCATGAGATGGGCCAGCTGTGAGAACGGGAGGTGTTTCCATGCAGGTCCGTAGGGATCGCAGTAGGGAGGTACATCGTGGTCCCAGGAGAACAGACATAGAGTGATTTTCGCTGGAGCTCAGCCCTTGTTTCTAGATATGCAGGAGACTCAGATTCTTCGGATTCGCTGTGGGGGTATAAAGGGCAGGGTGGATGTTTGATGCTGGGGGGTGTCATGATGACATCCTCTAACGCACGGTCTAATGCTGCAGCTAGTCCCTGTCTGCACTGCTTCAGCTTCTCAGACATCTGAAAATATTTGAGAGGTTGATATATTTTTAGCAAGCTTGTCTTTATGCCATGATTTCCTATAAAGACCCTCTTTTGTGGTTTTTAACCAACATGCTCCAAAAAAAACAATAAAACTCAGCATATAGACTACTTTTTTGTATGCATAGGGCATCATGTAAAGCAAACAAGGAAGCTAATATATGCAATATTATTTCAATATAAACATGAATAGATGGTTTTTTTTTTTTTTTGTATGTTTAATATTTTTTGCATACACTTTTGTCCTGTCCAGAGATACCAGTTTATGATTGTCAGACCTGTCCTATGGTGTTTTAAAGGATTACAGATTTTAAGGCCATTGACAAGTGGGATGATACAAATTGTCTGTTTAAAAAAACAAAACAAACAAACAAACAAAAAAACATTACAATCACATTTGGCTGGCTGCCAGTAGCGGGTTTAACGTTAATTTAAACCAGAAGCTCGCTGACTTGCAGCAGTCGTTTTCGGTACGCACCTAAGTATGAACACCTTGCATTGTGATTGGATACATTAATGTTTAGCATCCAATCAGAGGAACATAACTTTTAAATACCAATGTGCTGCGATTTTTAGAACACGTGTTTAACATAAGAGTAGTCAATGTGCTTGTGTAAAGCAGTAAGGTCAAAACCCCATTTATCCCAAAATACAAAATACCCCTCTTCTTTCTTTTTATCCTGGGAATAAATAGCCATCAAATAAATATGACAACTGTATTTTCGTTGTAAGTCTGGCCAAAGTATGACCCAGAAAAACTCAAAATATACACACCCACCACGTTAGTTGTTGTTACTGTGACACGAGAATCTCGAATTTCATATAAAACAAACTACAAAACATGACTGTGTTTTTACCGTGATCTCTGGCTTATCTTTCCCCTTTCGTCGGTCTCAGAAACAAGGAGTTCCGAATAAAAACGACCAAGGGCGCGAGGAAACACCGCTCGATGACTGGGACTGATTTCGGGAGTAGCAAACATGATTTTTAGATTAATTAACTGTTTAACTTGTTAGATACAGTGTCAAAGGTGGCTATGACCGCTCATGTCTCCTATGTTTTTTTTTCACGTTAAATAACAAATATAGGTAATTTGTATAGTGTTCAATTCGGGGTGCCACGATTTTTTTCAAAACCAGACATCACCACACACCACGTGCTAGAAATGATGGCGGGGATTTCCAACCAGTAGTTCTGGTCGGACACTGAACAAACGTATAAACGTAATTTATTTAAAAACAAAATAAACAAACAAAACAAACTAACTTAACTACATTTAAATTTTATGATTCTGATGTTCATTGACCCAGTTAGAGTCGAGTTGCAACATAACGAACGAGCAATACTATATTACGTTGAACAGGGAAATCACAAATAAACAATTCAAGAACATTCTGAAGCAAGTCAGGTCAGTTAAGGAGACAATGACGTGTGTCCTGTTATACTGAACCCGTACAGATTCTTATCAGGGCTTTACTTCTGCAGAATAGTATTAGTCACAGTAATTAACTGTTTTTTGTTTGTTTGTTTGTTTGTTTGTTTTTTATATTAGTATGTATAACAATAATAAAACCACTTTTTAGGTCGCCAGTCCCTAATAAACTATCCAATGTACCAGACCCTCTGGTAATGCAGAATTGAGCAGGAGGGAGCTGTGTCACCATTCCAGGTGTAGATGGTTTTGTTCAAATGTTTTGCCAGGTGATCTTGATTAGTGCCAATCTGTGAAACCTGTCGTGATTATTTCTGCCAATTATCTTCCTTCAACTCTGCACGGTGTTCAAGGTGAAATTCGTGGAGCCAACTACTGTACCCTGGAAGTAAAAGTCTCAATGGTAAAGTGGTCTATTTTCTAAGCCAGTTTGCTCTAGAATCAAGATATAAAGTGAGAGCAAATAAATGAAAAGCCACAAAGAACATGCACCTTCATCATTTGCTAATGAGAGACAGAAAAAAAACATTTTAATTTTTAATACAGCTTTATTTTAACAAGACCAGCTACTTATAAAGTGCCAGTCAGAAACAACAGAAAAAAAAAAACCCAAAACAAACCTAGACCAGTTGGCTTTAAATTCTATAGTACATAAACACCAGCAACATCTTACCTTGAAAATGGTACAATAACCCCATTGAATCTATACACAGTTTTCTATTACATACTGTACAATATATTACCTGCAGGGGTCCAGGACACTTTGCATTATAGTTCACATTGCTGTGCAAGCCTGACGACAGTAAATCGAGGGCTTGGGGTCAATTTGGCAAATTAGGCATTCAGGATTTACAATTATAAATTCTGCAAGCCCTTAACGGATTTCTTTTTTTTTTTTTCACCCCTTATCTGGGACTGCAATAATAGGACCGAATTTTAAAGGTCCATCACAGCGAGAGTTTGTGTAATAGCGAGAGAGGGCTCATACATTCAATATTAAATAGGGCTGTTAACAGAAAAAAGTCTAAAGAGCTAAATAATACATTTATTTCTTATAAACACGGCAAAAATCAAAACTAGTGCTTGCCTTATATATTTAAAGTATTAAGAATGGATTGGGGCAAATTTTATTTTCTAAAGCATCCCAGCAGTCTTCTGCCACTCTTAAGTAAGAACACATTAGGTTTGTCATTGTTGAAAACACTCCCAATTGTTTATGGATGGTGTTACTTCTTGATCGTGTAAGCATCCAAGGTCTTTTTTTTTTTTTTTTTACTCCACCACATGTAAATGGCTTGAAAACCTTCCAGATGTTTTGGACACACTCCACAAGGAGACATAAATTAGAACAACCAAAAATCCTGGACCCCTGCTTTTTTTTAATCATAGACGACAAAACAACCCTCACCTCTTAATAATAGCCCAAAAACAACATTACAAATAAACAAGTGCCACACTTTCTTTTTTTTTTAATTACGTAAAGCTTAAACCTTAAGATACTCAATAGGTTCCTCATGCAATGAGACTGCAGAAACAAACAGGTCAGTCTTCAAAAGTACAGCAGAATCTGTTGGATGTCATAGCCAAAGAGTTCTGATGACCTGTTTCTTGGTGTGGGATAAAAAAAATAAATAAAAAAGTGATTCTATTTTGTGGATGGAAAGGTTTTAATCAAAACCCACCTTTTGATAACCACTATTAACTAGATGCTGTCAACGTAACAGAAGGCACCACTACACTGGGATAATACTTTGGATTGAACCCTGGCATGTGGTTGCTAATCAAGATGGCAGTTCCCATGTTAAGAGGCACACTTCAAGATACTAGTCTTAAAAGTAGGGCCGTCAGTTTTCCACTCTATATAAGCATGGTCCACAAGACAATCATACATATTATACAACCGCCTTTACAGGTGTGAGATCTAAACTTCTAGTACAGACCCTACACGGTAAGGTCTAAGCAAACAAACAAACAAGTCGCCTTTGAGTTCTACACTGTTTTTAATCAAAAAGGTAACATGTTACTGCATCTCTGAAGTTGGTAGGCCTAATTATTGCATAGTAAAGGCTTTACCACCTTTGTTTCTCGAAACATTGAGTTATTAGGAAGTGGGATTTAAAGCATCACAAGGGCAGCTGTTAAGAACTACCACAAATCAAGACTTTTCCAGGACATAAACACGTCTAACTAAGAGACAGCCAAAAATATCTTGGAAGGACAGCAGCTATCAGTGTCCCAAAGATGCCTTGATCTCCCTGACCCCTAATGAATGCATTTTTACATTTTAAGTGTCTTCAAAAGCCCCAGAGTAGCTTTCTGTTAGACAGTTTACTGATAGTACATCTCTTCAGTTGGAAACGCTTGTTTCTGAACACAAAAGGATGTGCACCAACCATTTCTACCTACATACACACACACAAAATTAACTTAGATAGGTGGATATCTATTTACTTTTATAGTAAAAGACAACACTTGTTTTTTGTGTACTGTGCAGCTCATAGACAAACACAGCTATCTTCAATGTGTTGTAATAATGTGCACATATCCTCATGCATTTCCATACCCTTCTGACTCAGTGAAATGCTGTCAACAGCCTACTACAGGTTTTTTTTTTTTTTTTTTTTTTTTTTTAATTTTCAACAAAAATGGATTGTTCTCATGCTTTTTAAAAAAAAAAAAAAAAAAAAACACACACACACACAATTAAGTTTCTCCCCCAATATCCAGAACAGATAATCAAGTGCAGTGCTGAACAGGAAAGGGACAGTCTAAAACATTGGTTTAAAATCCTTGCCACGCCTAGTTGGTAGATAACCACAGGACATTCAGAAACCAAAGTGTGATGGTTTTCAATACTGGAAGTGTTACTGGCCATCTCTGTAACTGACCACATAGCCTAGGGATAGGCTGGGCAAGTGTCCACCATACGGTAATGGCACTGCTTTGGATTACAGTTGGATACCTATTACATATCATTTTTATTTTTACACCGAATAAACTGGTTATCAACCCCCAAAAAAAACAAAAAGAAAATCCTAAAAAATGTGATTTGATTATTACAGCATTGTTCCTGTACTTAAAAGTTCTTGTTAAAAGGCAGCTGGTGCTTCTGTGGTAGATAGATCGAGTAGCACATTTTGTTTTGAAGAGATTTCAGAGCCCAAGGAACTGCAATACAAGCATCTCTAGTTATAGACTTCCAGGCAACACAATGAAATGGTGGTGTTCTTTTTAGGACCTGCCACTGCAGGCATTCAAGTGCTCGGAGGTGCCAAAATTGGAGCGGGAACCTTCAGGGGTAATGCATTGCTGGTAGGGGCCTCTCCTACACACCAGCTGCAGCCATCCCAGACTGATTCACTTCAACACAGCCCCAAAACCAAATGGAAGCGCTTTGAAATCACATCCTTCACATGATGAATCTGCCTCCACATTCCTGCAGCGACCAGGTGCTCAAGCAACTGTCCTGTGTGTGCGCGCATGTTTAATGTTTTTTTTTTTTTAAATGTAAAACCACATCCACAGAGCAAGACTGACATGGGATTGGCAGTGTGGCTCTGAATATGTGATATATAAATTGTACAACAGTTTAAAAATGAGTTTATCTTAGAATTTTTTAGAAATAAATATGTGCATATCTACATTTATAGATAGTTAAACACAGGTAGATGCAGTCATTTCTACATCTGGGTAACCTGTATTACATGTGTGTTGACTCAGTACAGTATGTATGTATGTGAGGGTGTTTGTCTTTGCAGCAGTTCATGTCCCTGGCCCCTTCAGTTGGTGTCCATTCTGTCTTCCCCCTCCTCTGGAGCTTTGCCCACAGAGGCTGAGGAAGGCATGCTCTGGCTTGACTTGTTATCCCGACGCTGGTAAAACAGCACGTATGCTGCCTTTGTCTGCAGAGAAAAGATAAAAGGGAGGGTTACAGTCTAGCATTCAGAGCAGTGTAGGGGAACAGGATGGAAGAGAACAGATATTAGGCACGGTAAAGAAAGTGAATGGATAGATGGGAGACTGACTACTGTGAAAAAAACACAACTTAACATGCCAATACCTCCAAGATGTTTCGAGGCATAGTTGCAGCATTAGTTTTTTGGGGTCATACCCAGAAGCTGAAACACTCACCACAATCTGATCCTCTGAGGCAGAAGAGACACTACTGTCATCAAAGTAATACCATTTCTCATCAGCCTTGTTTTTGGCATAGGCGGTGTCTGTAAAGAATTGAGACAATGATTATAAACAATTTACCAGCAGGTTCCAGAACCATGCAATACAACTAAACTAAAAAGAGGCTCTCTAGTGGAAGAGACAGCTTGACATATTAAAACACAAATATATTTATCCATCAAACAGATTCTGCATAGATTTATCTTTGCAGATGGACGTTAATTTTATTCCAAACTGTTTTGTTTTTGCTAAACTTATTTGTGGATTTTAAAAGCATTTTAAATTTTAAAGTGCTGGGACGGGAATTCCCAAACCCTATCTAGGACCTTCTGCATCCCGTAGGCTTTGTAATTATAAGAAATGCCTCAAAACCAAAATACCTGACCTATTGTTTAAATTAAAATAGCAGCAGTAAGGAAATAATAAAGCCAGCGGTATGAATCATCATGTACAGTTGGGTAAAAACCTGGGGGTGGTATTACTAGCTCAGTAAATTGTTTCTGTGGAACTTATTATAACTAGCACAGAAGACAGACAATCTACTATTGCACAACACTTTAAAACATAAGTCACTGTTGAGTAAGGGTGTTACAGTGAGAAAATGAGGGGACTTAAATCAATTTTTTTTTTTTTTTTTTTTGATGACCAAATGCTTTTATATATAATCATTTATATAGGCACAAACCAGGAAGTATTTTTTATGTTGTTTTAAATACATGTCTTGCTTAAGACACAAGCCAGTGAACCAGAAACCAGAAAGAACAGCTGTAGGGAAGTTGTTGCTGCACTTGTCTCAATTTTCCAAAACATCCATTTCAAATAATGTTAGCCTATTCCCACACAAGTTCTACCTGGTCATCAAAACAAATGACGTAGCAAGAAACAAATATAAATTTTAATTAAGTGGTGAAACAATGAATGCTGTAGACAACATAACTGGAATGTTATTATCTTTTCAGTGCCATTATATGCCAACCAGTGCTACTTACAATGCCCACCACCCATCCCCCCATAGTGGTTGGAAACAGCGATGAGGTCATATATGTAGGGCCCTGCCTTTGGGTCACAGACAAACTCAGACATGTTCAGGTCCCTGTGAAAGAAAGAAAGCTTTTCATCAGATGATTGATTTTCTTATTTAATTTTAGACAATTTTTTGCAACTACAGCTGC
Organism: Polyodon spathula; assembly: GCF_017654505.1. Classification (NCBI taxonomy): domain Eukaryota; kingdom Metazoa; phylum Chordata; class Actinopteri; order Acipenseriformes; family Polyodontidae; genus Polyodon; species Polyodon spathula. The sequence goes on along the minus strand of NC_054556.1, from coordinate 9,204,653 downwards.
CAGATAAGTTAGTCAACCTTACCAATTGTGAAAGCTGTAGACTGCAAAAGGATTATGCAATGCTCATTTTGTCTAGATCATTTAAACTGTTGACTCTTAGCAAGAGTAAGTGCTTGCTATCAAGAAATTGTAGGAAACACATAGCAAATGAAGCCCCTTTGTCTGGTGCTGTTGCCGGTCTGATTGGAAAATCACTGGCATAACTAATTGCTATTCTCATGACATCCAGCCATTGCAAACAGTAGCACAGGTTAGCGTTGTACCCCGATCTCTCTCGTTCATTTTACGTCATAATACTCCTCATGGGACCCAGTAATAACCGGTATTAAAAAAACAGCTTTGTACGCAGGTGGATTCTTGCAGTTAATACATAAACTTCATGCAACTCACCAGACACAAAGAGAAAACATAAAAAAGCACTGTAAAGAGCAGAAGAGAAGTTTGATAAAGATACATAGAAAGCAGCATATAAAAATTACCTTCACTGTCAATGAAGCATAATTAATATATGTTTGAACAACTAATTTTAATATTGTGCTGCCTAATAAGTTACAGTAATACAATGTTTAGCATCAGATTAATAGCAAGTAATTACCATACTGTAAGTCTTAGTTAAAATTGTTTTGCTGTATGTATTTGTGCGCCGTGCCAAAAATAAATAATTTGACAAATATGGTGGATTCCCACAGGGTACTGCTTGCAGTTTCAAAAAATTCCCAGAAAAGGCTATTTTTCAGCCACTTCAATAAAGGGTTCATTGCCTGAACAGTATAACTCACCAACATGATAGATGAAGTAGAACTGAAATAGCCAAAAATTTAATGATGGTGTTGGCCTAGCAGGATGAGGAGAGGAACAGGGAGGAAAACTCAGCTGGTGTTAATTTTCAGACCCTTTACCTGACTGGGAAGTCTACCACTGTATCCAGCTTGTCTCTCCAGCAGCGGTTATAAGAGAAACGTTTCAGATGGACGACCAGAATGCGTGGAAGGGACCACAGATCAAATTTTTTTGTGGCCTGTTGGTGCTTCTTGCAGGTTGGGCAATACCTGTGGATTACACCAAGTGTAAATGTTATAAATGTGAGTTTGATCAAACAACATATGCCCATTAACAAAGTTCAGCTGTGACCCCCCACCCCCAAAGAGCTCACCAGGGGTCATGTTCTCCTAGCGTCTCCATGGTGGTAAAGAGCTCGATACAGTCTCTTAGAGCTACTGTCGCCTTCTTCTTCTGGTGCTGCAACATGCTGTCATGTTTCTCATAGGCCTGGAAAAATAAAGAAAATACAGAAAAAAGTGAATTCAGCATTACATGCAATTCAAAAAGACATACATAGGAGCATTCTGGTTACTAATAGTCCAAATATATGTTAAATGTGTGTGTGTGTGTGTGTATATATATATATATATATATATATATATATATATATATATACACACACACACACACACACACACACAGAGTTCAAAACACAGGATACCACCACACTACTCAGACATACAAACACACATGCAGCCCCTTCCAACTAGCTGTAGTACTGACCTCTGCCTCCTGGTCATCATAGTATAGCTTCTTAGATTCAGAATCCCAGTCAATTGCAACTGTGGATTGTGCTGTAGATAAATCAACCAGAAATGTACATTATTAATAGTTAGGATTATTAAATTCAGTATGAAACAGTGAGAGGATTATAATTCACAACCCAGGCCAATCCTCAGAGTTGCTTAAAATATATTAGAAATATAACTAAAGATTTTGAAACAAAAAACATTCACTACATACAAGCACATTCAAATCCAGGACATGCAAACACCCAAGCACGTAAGAGGTTCATGGAATGGCCACTAAACATTTACAGTAAAACAGTGTGCGAGTCTGATTGATGTGTGTGCCTAGAGAGGTTGTTTGACATAATGGCTGAACTAGGTTTGGTAGTACAGCACAACTGCCCCAGAGTTACACCCAGAATGATTCCTACCGTTGAGTTTGAGGACTGTGTTATCGCTGGCAAGTGAGCTGATGTCGGCTGTGCCGTACGAGTTCACCATACTGAAAGTGAACAGCTTTGCCAGACAGTTAGCCGACTTGGCTGAAGTTTTTTGGACACCAGCGATAGACTCATTTTCTGGGTCCTCGCAATCCTCTCCCCTTACAGAGCCCTCTGATTGGTCGTTATCAGGTTCTATGAGGATATCTTGGTTTGGCCTCGCTACCTCCTGATGTTCCATCTCCTCATCTTCTCCTGCAACAAACAAATAGAGAGGCGCTCTACTCCTATTTCAACTGTGGCACATAAACAAATTTAAAGTCGGTAGTCTTCTGGACCTTACCTTCACACATCCCGTTCGGCCCATTGCTGGTCCCTGTCTGGGATGGTTGGCTGCTGCTGCTGCTGCTGCTGGCTGTCTCTGTGGGTCCCCCACTGCATGATGGTGCCTCTGCTTGTTCACAACCACACACTCCCAGCTCTGCTGCCTGGCTGGGGCACCCTGCTGACTCTGCAGCCTGGCTAGTGGGGCTGCTGCTGCTACTGCTAGTGCTGCTCCGTCCACTTGCACTGCTACTGCCAGCTGCTGCGGTGGCTTTCCCCTCACAGCCTGTGACCTGCGGCCTTTTCACATAGCGGCTGAAACAAAAAGCAACTTATGTATAGCAATACAAATATTTGTTCTTGCAAAAGTATAGGTTTAACTTAGCATGTTTTACCCTATGCTGTATTTCATTTTAAAAACGTACCTGCACGTTGAAACATCTACATCAATTGCTAGATAGGCTTTTGAACCCAGACAGTTCAAATTAAGCAAAGGCATTATAGGTTCAGATTAGGAAATTTAGTTAGTAGCTGAGGTCTACTTGAGAACTGTTAGTAAAACTGAATCAAGCACTGTTTCCAAACGCTATAAACCCCACCTTACCCAATTCTCTCCAGCACCCTTTCGTACAGCAAGTCCACAGTGAGGTTCTGCTTGGGGAACGAGATAAGAAGGGGTTGCCCAAATAGGACAGTGCCTGTGGAGGAGCCTGTGTGCTTCATACGCCTCTCCCTAAAGTATATAGGCAGGCTGACTTTCTCCCCTTCCAGCTCTTCCACCTCATACCTGCCATGAAGAGAGATTAAAAAGGAGGTCAGAGCGATTCCAATTCCAAACAGAATTTTCAGTACATACTAGGGATGTCACGGTATACCGTGGTATAGGTTGCCACGGTTTTGAAACCGCTACCATTTTTTTTTTTTACCATTTCATGATACAGAGTTCAGTTTTCAACGGTATTCAAAACTAGTTCACAGGTTTTTCTCTCTACCAGCTCCTAATTGCTGCTTGTCGGTTTTGAACTAAAAAAAACACACAAAAAAACAGCGCTGCCGTTTAAATATTTGGCTTGTCAGTAAGTTTTGTAGGAAAAATGTAACTATAGTAAGAGCACTTAAATAAACAGCTTAACGTGGTGGTTTTAAAACAGAAAGCTTAATGTTAAAAGTAACACTTAGTAAAAATATTAGTTGACTATTGCATATTTCTTTAAATAACCATAGGAAAAATTACATGGTATGACGATACCGTGGTATGACGATAACCAAGGTACCTTTTTTGACAGTTATTTTACCGTCAAAATGTAATATCTAGTACATACTACACTATTTTAAAACAGCATTTGGAATATAAAGTTAGAAAAGACACTCACAAAAAGATATCGTCTCTGTCCATGATGTGATTCAGTCCCTCGTCACGGCGGTAGATTTTATGGAACCGGTGATTGTACACATCTGCTACCACCATCTGAAAAGACCGGCACCAGTTTCATAGTGTCAGTATCGTGTGTTTTTCCCCAGCTAATTCTCTTCCTTTGTGTTAAAGAAAGACTTTTTCCTCAAAGCCAGATCATGCAATTACCTAATAACCCACAAGAGCAGGCAACACCACCATTGTCTGCAACGTCTGTCGATTGCACACTCCAATGGCTACGCTCTTCTGTGCATAGGAGCTGGCAGTAGTTAGCGATGCTACTTGGTTGCATTATTAATGGTCACCATGTCTGCTATCTGGCCAAGTTTCTATCTTTTGTATAAGCCCAATGGGTATCTGGGTGCAACAAAGATCAAAATATTACTGAAGAGACATAGCAAGAAGGGTCAGGGGAGGTATACCATGTGTATGGGTCTTTCAGCAAATACATGGTCTTACAAATCAAACCACTAAACTCACTAGACGCTACAGACTCTAACGCAGCAATATGTTAAGAAGATGTGAGGCCTATACACAGCATGGTAATTAATAGACCTTATAGGTGGAGTTCCAATTTTTCCCTTCATCTTCAACTCTTTTCCAGTCACAAAAAAAGTCACATGATTATTTAGTAGCTATGAATTCTCCTACAATCTGTGTGAGTAATATCCCTAAGGAACCAAACTCACATTCCTTCCCACTAACAATTAGGCTAATTTATTTAGTACATTGGGTGCAGTTTAATTGGCACAGATTTTTTTCAAGAAATGAAGATGTTCAAGTCTGACGATCCGAGTCAGTACATGAAACATGAGCATTGCTCTCTTACGTTGTCAGCTAGCACGCCAGACAGTTTCGACAGAGTGGTGCATAGATCAGCCACAGTGCCCAGCTTGGGGACCACTACCCTGTACTGGAACAAAAAAAGAAGAGCAGTCAGAATGGGGCCCTACCTGGCATGGGACAGCATTAGCCCTGTTCCACTGTAAAGCTGCTTAACTCACAGAACCTTCTCTGGTACAACTTTGTCTTCACAGTCCATACAAAGTTTTCCATAGTGCTCTTACCCATTTTTTAAACAATGTGAGTGCGCTGAATTTAGTAAAGCGGGGCAAAAGATATTAGCCTAACCAATTATATGCAATAACTTGATAAAATATTAATTCCCTCTGAAGATGTAATTAGACAGTACATGAATGTAAAGATGTTTTATAAGGAATGATGGAAGGATGAGAAATCTAGTCCATAAAATAAGCAACAGTTCATGTTGTTTGAATCATTTTTTACATAAACATGAAAATACAATAAAAGAAAGAGCTTCAGAACACTGAATGCTAGCTTTAGAGCAGAATCACCAAAATAAACACTGCATTTATCTAATTTCAGAAGGGTAATGTTAATGGTGTGCTGAGCGGTGCTTCGAACTTGAGCCTTGATTGGCAGTCAGTCAGTTTACAGCCAGGCCAGTAAGACCAAAATAAATAAATAAATAATACTACTACTACAATACAGCACTTGCTGTTATGTTACCCATTTGTACCCATTACTTAAAAAAACATTGATTAGCACTCTTTTTAAGGGGTATCTCAGTCAAATTAGTACTTTTAAAGTTTAAACATTTTCAGGCATGTAATAACAAAAAGACGCCAAGTATTTATATAATTCTGTGGAAGACAGGAAATATGATGAGGCAACAATCATGTTCATACTTGCCCATATTTTTCTGTCATGAATTTAACTTTTAGGCTTCCTTTAATGCTAAAGCTGAAAACAGGGGTCCTAATGTGGCACACAATGTGGCAGTATTGGCTAGCCCTGAAAAGCAGTGATCTGGGCTCACCTGCATGGGCCTGGACTGGGGGTCTGCGCGCACCAGGAACACCTCCATGGTGCGCTCCTTCTTCATGGGCAGTGGCAGTGTGAGGTAGCAGAAAGGGTCAAAGGTGACTGAGACCATGGAGCACTCGGGACACACTAGAGTGGACTTGAAGAGTCCGTGAACTGTGTCCACAATGATGGAGTCGTTACGAAGCCGGTGATTTGTCCAGGCTTCCTTCGCCACTATCTATCAGCAGACAGAAGAGACAGACATTTCAATATTTATTTATTTATTTTAACTTTTCTCAAACAATTACACAACAGCTTTGGCAGTATTAGAGATAACCCTTTTATTTTTAATTTGACACGGTCATGGTTTAATATCATATCTTATCTATATAATCTTATACATTTGGCACCATGAGGTTGAAATAGAAGCACCATATAAAGCCTTAAATGTGGACGCTGCAAGATGCACATTCTAAGGGACCTATAAAGAGCAAAATTAAGCAATCAACCACTGCATTAGCTGGTAATACAGGCAATCTAGTACCTCATCTGGCCTTCCCTCAGCATCCTTCAGTGCCAAGTATGGCTTCTTTTTGACACGGTTGAGGTCCTCATGAAGCCCGTCCAGCAGAAAGGCCAGCAGCTCCTGGGAGTCCTGCTGCTGGTATCCTGAAAACTGGGGTGCAAAGCGGCCCACCTGGGTCTGTTGGAAAGAAATAATTCTTCCTGTTTACTCCCTTTAATTACTGTAAATTATGGTTCCCCAGCTAAATATTTTGTGGGCTGCAAAATGCAATCAAAATGACTGCGTTACTTGAAAATCACAGCATAAAAACAGATTAGGCTGGCTGAGGGAAAAGAACAAAAGAAACCTACAAAAATGAAGAAACATCAGATGGCTGATTCATGTTTTAATATGTTGTTTTTTTTTTTTTTTTTTTTTTTTTAAATCTCAAAATAAATATTGTCAGTTACGATCTTAGACTCAGCCAATGATTTATCATCTTACCTACTGATTAAGAGCCCAGAAAATGGATATGCTGATTGACAAAGAATTATTACACACTACATTTGCAGTTTAGGATTATTGAGTTGAGAATTTATTTGAACAACCTTATTGTTTGACTGAACAAGCACACTTGTGTTTAGATATATATATTATATTTTTCACACTGTAAAAGCATTTTTGTACTTCTGGTTGTCCTTAAGAAGAGAGAGACCTGAATGCATAGAAAAGCAAGAAAACCTTAACTGTCCCAATAAACATGGAGCCATACAGTTTCTCCATTATGTCCGAAAGGTAGCGATGACATTTCTTTAGTATAGTACAGATTCCCAACCAGCAGGTACCTTGAATGTCCTGGGTGCTACATAGCTGCAGCGCCCAGACCACATCTGCTTGACCAGGTCTGCATAAGCTTCAGCGATCTCGCCTCGCATCCCCAGGGGGTTTTCCCGGTTTATCTCTGCCTCATACTCATCCTGGAGAAAATATTCTGTCAGGGGGGCTGCATTACTCAGGCACTGCAGAAAAAAAAAACCAAACATCAATGATCACTAGAACATAATGCATGCAAAGAACAGAATTTGAAACATTAGAACAAGGATGTGGACCTATAGCTAATTTTGCTATGTCCATTAAAATCACCAACATAAATGGCTGCTATTTTAAGCGTGTACAATATTGACTGCTGGAGGGCTCAATACCTGCAAAGCAGAGTTCATGAAGCAGGTGTTGCCCAGGTTGCTGAGCCCGCAGAGGCCAGGCTGTGTCTGGGGTTCTCGGTAGCTGTATGATGAGCCATAGGAACTGTATCCACCCAACCTGTCAAAGAGATACAAAAGGCACTTGGGTCAAGAGAGAATTCTACATTTTAAACCCTAAATATCATCAGTTAGACATTTTAAAGTTTGACCATTTTTGGTCAATATCTGTTGCCACTGTATATACTGAAAGCGGGGCACGCAAGATGTAGGCATTGCAAAGAATTCAGAAAGACTGTATAAAGTGCTGTGCAGGACCCACCTGTTACTGGAGCTGGTGCTATTGTTCAGCGTGTAGCTGGAGTTATTACTGTCTCCATTGGTTATGGTAGAGGAGATGGTGGCAGTGGAGTTGGACGGAAGCTTCGAGGAGGTAGTTAAATTCCTGGAGGTGGCTGTGCTGGATCTAAGAGCACAGGGAGAGCTGGCTGTCAGTCACGTGCATAAAAAATCTTGCAGTAAGAACTAATCTAAACTTGGATACACTCACTTTGTGTAGCTTGTTTGCCTAGGCCATGTGCCATCTTCATTCTTTTTTTCTATCACAAGCACCTGTGTGGAAGAAAAAAACACCACAAGTTCTTTCAATCTAGGGTACCAGGTTTCACTGCACAACTTTGATTGAACTCCATTATACACAACACAAAACCCCTTAACATTTACATATTTGGCCATACAAAACACAAACCAAGTAGGGCAACTAAAAGTTCACAAGTAACTGGCCAAATTCCAATGAAAAAAATGCAGTTTAAAATCTTAATAAGGCAGGCAAACGGTTAAAATGCTTACTCACTTTTTTGAACATCTGCAGCACGAATGATATCTGTGCAATATGCAAATCATAATGACTGGAGCCAACTACCCTATGGCTAAAGCACTCCCAAGGCAGATATAGCTAGTTGAACAGCACAGGAAATACAAACATACTAAGGTCCTTGCTGCTGTTTGTTAGTAGCTGTTAAGACCAAAACTATGACCGATCCAGCAGTCTTTTCATTTAGCTGATTTAAAAAGCTGTCTCTCGGAGATGCCATGCAAGGGGTTCTACCTGTCCCTGAAAGAGCCCAGCGTCCTGCACAGTGCTGTCCGGCTTGTTCAGTTGTTCATAAGTGTTGCTCATATACTTGTTCCAGAGACGGATTTCTTTGTCAGCAGAGATATTGAACAATGCCCTCATATCCTTTTCAATTGTGTCTGCAGTGAAAGACAGACAGATCTGCATTAGCGTACAAAAAATCTGACTGATCCCAAGCAATCAGGAACAAACATTTTTAGAACCTTCCAACTACTCTTTAATTATGTCACCTTATACTTCAAAAATTGGCAGGATTGCAGTAAACCATGTTTATTTTGACAGCATAATATTCAAATATGTAATATGCAAATACTTGGCATCCAGCCAATGGGTACAGGACAGCACTCTTACCATGGTGCACATAACTTGTCATACTTTCATTTTAATCAGAATATAAAAAGGTACAAAACTACATTTCTGAGAAAGACCTACTTAAATTACAATCAAGGTATAGACTCAAAGAGAGTGTGCTATTGGTAACTAGAAACAAACTTAACAGTAACCAACAACCAATAATACTTTCCATACACGTTTAAATTCACTATTCAGCACAGTTCCCAACATCTCTAGCGGGAATCCTAATTTGTATCATTGTCTTACCTCACTAGATGCTGCCCTAAGTGAAATAGAAGTACCCAACCCTTCTCCAGGGAATGGAAAGGTGCGCCCCCCACATTCCACTTGTTTCCTTACCTATGGTATCAGCCTTGCTGAAATGTCGTTTCACCAAGTCATCCATGTTGTCGTTCTCACAGAGATTGAGCTCCAGAAGATAGACTTCCACTTTACAGTGTTTTACAAACATCCCGTGCTCTACTACCTGTGAACGGCACACACCGAGCAGTCAGGGAGGAGAAGGAGGAGGAAGAGAAGGAGGTTTTCTAACTTTCTGTGAACATTTCTCAACACAAGTACATAGGTATAGCACGCAAGTTTTATTATTGCAAGCCTCTGACACAATTTTTTTCAATTAATCTCTGTTACAAATTAAGCACAAAATACATATATTTAAGATTATTTTGGAAAAACGTAAACCAGATTTGATTGAGAATGCTAACCTTTTATATGAATGAAAAATCACTTGTGTGTGCCCCCCATTACTAAACAAACACTAACAATGCTGACAACATTTAACGCACAATTTTCTATCAAACTAGAGTTATATGTAAAGTTGGGAATACGAAGGTTCCGGATGTCAACATGATCTTGCCACAGTCAGCACTATATCAAGCTGCTGAACACTGGCTGTGGGGGCGATTATCTTACACCCCAGTAACATTCCTCTGTGCTCACCCCTCCCACACTATCACCAGGGAGTGGCAGCAGCTGCATTCAGCGAGGGGAGATCAGGACAGTGTGTGAAAATGATTCTGAAGCAGGTTTGAGCATGTGAACACTGCACTTCCACCTCCAAACACAAACCATGTGGTAACTAATAAACAAGCAGTTTAAGCTATTTTAATTGTAGACTCACGAACAATAATAGTAACAGAAGACAGTACCAATATTAAAGGTTGATATATGTGCACAAGTGCAATTTCCTAAGGGTGTAAAATCTACATAGAAATCTGAGCACAGAGGTATTACAGAACCCAAGTGTTGCTAAACTATGATGAACTTGAAATCACCTTTCTGACAATGGGTCGCTGTCCTTCCACACAGCCATACCAGCTCATGAGCTTGTGCCAGGCCTCAGTAGGCACCAGAACATAGTCTAGCTCATCTATTAGGTGTTCTTTCAGAGTCTGCTTCTCGGGTTCTGCCAAGGAGGGTAAAAGAGTTAAAGATTAGCACACATTCACCCTTACCACTCAATGAGTTTATACGTAAAGGGGCACTGGAATATGAAAAAGGCAAGGTCAGACCTAGGATCAAACAGGAGTTACTACTGCAGTAGTATCCCAAATAAGAGTGTGATATAAAGCCGCATTTGGTAGATATTTACACGTTGACGTTCTGTAGAAAAAAACACTAATAACTTCTTTAGTAAACTCTGGAATCATATGTTTTCATTAGTACGTAGGTATATCAGAACACATTTTATAATGTTAAGATCATGAACATAAGACCCAGGCTGTTTTTAATCAACCTAAAGAACCCCCCTAGTGAAAGCAGTACCTGCTTGGCTTAGCACGGAACCTCAATCTAAATATAACAATATGATCAAGCTAGGATGCTTGGTCAGTAATGAGTTTATTAAACGAGAACGTCCTGCAGTGCTTTAGTATTTTACCTGAAAATAGCCCCGAATTATCAATGGGCCCAGGATACAATGTCTGCTCCCCCACATTGTACATGTCCCAGCTGTCGAAGCCCACATACTTCTTCCATTGCTTAAACCAACGACTATCAATCAGAAACCTGTAAAAATCAAATACAGTGTAATTGAGAAGAGGCTTATATAACCTATTTTTCCAACCTGTCATCATGAAACGTTCCCTGCCTATCAGTTGTGAACCACATGAATTCCTTTAAGTTATTGTGACCTTCGACCATGTTCCATTATCAGATGTTCCACTTACTATTCTTTTTGTTGAAGTGTCAACTTCACATTCATTTGCAATCCATTCACACATTCCCAGGAGGTTTCTGGTTTACAGCTGGTTTGTTCATGCAAGGCAATTATACAATAGGTGATGGTTATATTTTAATATAACCATTTTAATATACATAAACAGCACCAGATGTAATGCCACTGCTAAACCTTCCCCATCACAGATCTCTTACCCTCCAACCTGCTTTTTTTGCCAATAAATGAGTCAAGTCATCCTTGGCTGTAAGAAACATATGAGAATTATTTCCAGCACATTTGATGTAAATGTTCTCAATTTCAGGTACAGCACTTCCACCAACTAATCACCACTCTGAAGCATTTTAATATACATTCAGGTTCACAAAAAAGGCAGAACTTCCAGCCTACTCAAGCATATGGGAGATGTTCTATTAAATAAGGTTATAAGCAATACTTGAATATATGCTGATATAATATTTGTGCCCGTGTGTTGTATTGCAATAGGCTAAAGAGCACTGTTTCACTCCACTGCTCTGGACCAATTTATTTAAAATCTTGCTCAGCTAGTGGAAACAGTGGTAGCCTGCCTGCCCTCATTTTATGAAGTAGTGCTAAAGACGTCTATAGATCTATTGCACTCCAGGGCAGGTCCTGAATGTCACGTCTCCACGTGCAAATCACATGTTGTGCAAATTATTTTATTCCAGTTTCAGGCTGTTATTTCACGTAAGCTTGATAGCTGTGCTTCCAACAGAAAGTAGCCAACTCAAATTGAGGCCAAGATTCGGATATACTCAAGTACTAACTATAACCCTAAATCCCTTTGGGCTAAGTCAATGACCCATGCACACCAGAAGATATTAATAAATGTATCAATCGGATATCGCATCTTGTTTAAAGTTGGATATCTGTTGAGAGACGTGCACATACAACCAAGCCATCCGTTGAAACGAAAGCAGAACAGTCCAATCCACACTATTTTTTAGACCTCTTAAGTTTCAAGAGTTTCAAGTTTGTTTGTGAAGCATAGCTTTTACAATGTACACCAACAAAACACTCTTGACAGCATTGAGCCGCGTAACCTCAATCTACGCAACACCACCAGTCAGTGTTTTCCTGATTGTCAACACCGACTTTTTTGCAGGAAGTGATCACCTTGTTCCATTATGCCAAGTCCAATTAAACCGTATTAATCCAAAGGCGACACTGGATTCTTTCCGTGGTCTTTGTGGGCAATGCCAAAAAAATCTCTGGGCAATATCCAGCCTCTATGACAAAGCACTAAATCTAGTAGCCTCTCCGGCTTGGGGCCTGGACCTCCCCAGGATCTTGCCTGGTTTACCACAACTTCTAGTCCAAAATACGGCCTGCCAATCCCCACACCTCCCTAACAACACTGAATAAACCCGCACGGCTTCCCAATCACTCATTCAAGGGAATAATACCTTAAATCCCCGGTATCTCCTGCTTCCCCATTGCCGGGTTTCTTCAGTATTATTCCCCTGAACCAGGCCTGTAAGCCCCGGCTTCCCGACAAGATTTCTGCCGTGGTCTCAATACCGGCGACTGCTTACCATTTGTCGCCCTTGCGGAGCTGCGTTTTAAGCAAGGCTCCCATGGTTTGTTTTTGGATATCGGAAGCTGGTACCGGTTCGGAGTCGGGCTCGGCCCCGCTGCCCGGTTCAGTTCCGCCTCCCTCCGCCATCGCGCAGTGTATAAATCGGGGCCGCGGAAACACAAGCATCGGGAGCCAGCACGCACGCACGCAGACACGGGGCGCGCGCACGTTTGCACTTACCAGTTGGGCTGAGCCGAGTCATTATACCCAACGCTGATATACTTTCAGTAAACTTGAAATTAGAACGCTGTTAACGGTTCTTTATCAGTATGAAAAACCTTTGACTTAGCAAGCTCAATAGAGCGCTAGCTTTTTTGTAATATGACCGTGAGTGTTATTTACCGATAGGTTTTTTTTTGTTTTGTTTTTGTTTTAATTCTGTGTATTTTTCCCTCTTAGTCACAAACAGTAGGTTGTACTACAAAACAGCCCTAGGGCCATGTGATGAAAAAAAGATCTAAATTTCGACATTTAAAGACAACATTTCGATTTTATACCATCCGCTAGATCTGGGGAAAAGCCAGAAAAGACAGAACTCGAAGCGTGCTGACAGGACGTTGCTGCCTGAACCTCAAATTCATTATCGCCGTATTTTAATAAAGTGTAAAAACTGGCATTTCTAATATAAATTAATTTATCCCATATATGTTATAGAATTTTACCTGTTTGAAAAACAGAAAGTCTGGAGTAAGCATGTTTTACACGGGATTTATCAATTTACGTTTCTCTTTTAGCCAATATACAGTTTTTAATTAAGGCAGTTTTATCAATGAGTCTTGTCACATTGGTCATTTTTATACTGTATAAAATGTTTTTTTTTTTTTTTAAATACATAAAAGTTAGACTTTTAAAGACGAAATTTGGGGTTTTAACTTTTTCTCACGTGGCCTAGGGCTCTTCCCTATCAAACAGACTGAACAAGCAAAAATTGGTTTGTAAAGTTAAAAACAAAACAAAACAAAAAAAAATATTAGTGAATGTATTTTACAATAAATGCCACTTTAGCCTGGCTTTTGAACTTGTGGAAACTATGCGCAACATACAAACTGGTATTGTTAATACTAATATCACATTTATTAAGTTATATTATTATTTGATAGTTCAGCTGGAATTTAACCTACCCCTTCCTTCTCACACAATTTACAATACCAGCCAGTCTCTCAAATGATCTATTTTCTTCTGTCTTCTCTGCATTTCTTATGAAATTTCTCTTTTATAAGCCACTATGTTATCTTGTCTCCTGCTCTTCAGTCTTATGTAATATTTATATTGAAAATAACTTTTGCAGGGTGGGTGGGGTACAGAACAGTATTGTACTGTACAATATTGCAAATGAGAAATAAAAAGGTAAACATCATAAATCCACCATAATATTTTATTTTCAATAAAACAATTTCCATAGGAATAAAAAAAAAAAAAACCTTAGAATTTCTTTTGAGGAAAGAAGTAATTTGGAAGGAAGTTCATCTTCTAATCTATAAGTGTTTGTAAGCTATTGTGTTTCAAAATGTTTACCACTAATTACCAAAATGTGACCACTTCCCCCTCAGCAGACTGTAAAACAATATATTTAGTACCATAGATTGAATTAACTCTGTACAGTGTAAAATTTATCCTCTCCAGGTATTCCAAGGTTTAACTCCTATTCATTATATCAGAACTATATTTGTGATTACCACTAAATGGTATTTTAAGGCAACACAAAGTTACGAAAAAAACAACAAAAAAACAGGAAAACAGGGACAAAGAAAATGCCTGGTTTGCCTTAGCTACAAGGATTGAGCTGAAAACAATTTGAAATTGATCTTTTTAGTTTTCATCAGCAGCAGACTAATATCAATGCAATGTGAACTGGTTTGGAATTAGGCCTGAGGGAATTTGCTGATGGAGGAAGTGACTATTAAGCTTCCACTCAACAACGACTAGATTCACTTGAATTTTGAGATTGAGCTGATTAACTGGTCCTCATTACACTAGCATTGGATTTATACAAGCCTGGTTATAATAATCTATGCTAACTGAATTAGAACAATCTTAAAGATGGGGTCCATAGCACTGGGGTTTATTACACAATTGTCCATTGTTATTTACTATTCTCAACTTCACAACCCTGAGCAACATATTTATGATTCTCCACGTCTGCACAAAAGATGCCAAGGTGTTTTTTTCCCTTTACTAAATAAAAAGAGAAACACAAAGTGACAAAGCAGGAAACAAACTGTTAATACGAATTTATAGTGCTACTCTATAAGGGCTGACTTGGTCATCACATTTCCATGTCCATATAAGGCAGGCAGGATACATAGTAGTAGACATAATGCTTTGTCAAATAATTGCCTTAGAAGAAGTTATGGAAAGTGAGCTACCCTCTTATCTGAAAGTCACAGTATTAGAAGACAGAGCACGGATAGGTGTGTTCATTTTTGGAAGCGTAAAGCAGTGTGATGTGTGCAAATAAAAAAAATAAATACAGCTAAAAAAAAAATCCAAACCAAGTCTCTTTACAAAACAGATGGAAATGTTGAAAAAATGCTTTATGCAAGAAATAATCACAAAAAAGTAAAAAGTAAACCCTAACGCAGTTCTACATACATTTTAAAGAGGCAGAGAGTTCTAATTAACAGCTTTTAAACTTTACATGGGGCGAGAAGGTGGGGGGAAGAGGGAGGAAAAACTATAAGAAAGTTAAATCAAATAGACAAAAGTACATTCGTGTTATGTTAATATTTGGCTGATAACACCAATGAAAGCATTAGCCAAAACAGTAATCTGCTTCACCTCAGTACTTATGATACAGGTCAGTTAAGAGAGGGTTAGAAAGAGAGGGAGAGAGAGAGATGGTTTGAAAGGAGATAAAGTTGATAAGAAAAAGAAAGAAAGGGCAAAAAACAAACAAATACAAAATTGGAAGAAAAAAAACAAAACAAACAAAAAAAAAGAACCTCTGAAATATCCTTCAAAACTTTCCACTGCTCCACTCAATTTTTGCCATTAAAATGGTCTTGCTAAGACAGCTGTCATCATAGGCCCAACAGAGCCAATCACATTCAGAACATGCCGGTGGGCAGTTCACTGCTGAACATGCTGTCTAGATCCAGATCTTTGCTCATCAGCTCTTCCTCCAAACCCTCCAGCGCCCACTGGTGGTCAGTCAGCTCCAGTGCCTCCCACTCTGCCTGAACAGGAGAGCAGAGGTTTGCACAGACTACTCCAAATACAGTACTGCAGTGTGCTGCATACAAGCATTCATAAAAATACAAAAAGACACACTGAATACCTTGTCTACATGTGTTCAAATTGCCAGTCTGAATACGAGGGTATCCGGTAAGCTCAGTAACGTGTTCTAAATGACAAAGAATGAAGGCTAACAAATACATACAAATTTCAATTGAACTAAATGATGCCTGCAAATGAAGGCATGCAAACTTACATGCAACTAAAATGGGGCCTGCAAATGCTCACAACGTGTTTAATCCAGTATTAAGAATGATGGGATTACATGAGAAGTCCCTAGTGTTGCTGAGGATGTCTGTCTCCTGAACCAGCGTAGGTACCATTCCAAACATGTTACAAAAGGACTCAACCGTTACGATCAACGTACAAACAAATCAAACCCTGGAGTACCTTTTTTTTTTTTTTTTTAATTTCCTTTTAACTCAATTAGACGTGGCTTCCCCCGGCCCATCTGCAAGTTGAGAGTGGTTTCTCTCAACCTGTGGAGAGGCCAGGGAAAAGCAACTTCTATAATAGAAAATAGCCATTCTATTTAGTATCCAGAATACTTTGGTATCCAGCATTCCAAACATGCAGAAGGAATTCCTCTGGCTTGTACAGTAAATGAGTGTTCCGTCAGGTTGTGCAGTACTAGGAATACAATGGAAGTATATCGATTGACTTATTGTTTACCTTAAAGGCCTTGTTGGTATCTGCAGGCATGGCCATCGCAGCTCCACTCATCTGTTCCTGCATAACCCGGGACTGGTCCGCGCCTATTGGTGTTGAAAGACATTCAAATTCATTTTGCTGTTATCTACTGATTTGACGTGTTCTATAATAATGTTTTGCAATGCAGGAACGTTTTGGAAGTTGAGGACTCTTGAGTTAATTCTGCAAATGGAGAATTTCAACAAAATGATTACAGTAACATTCAGTGGCTTGTTAAGAGACTTTAAATTGATTTTTTTTTTTTTTTACTGAACCACCTAGCTCCTTGACTAGCATTACGTTTCTTGCACCACCATGAACACCAGAATATCAGCAAACTATCAGCTCTGACCACGACAGACGTCTGATTTCCAGACCACACCATAAAGAGTTAGGGCTGAGAGAGGGCTCACCTAGGAACTGGGTTCTATTCCTACTCACGCCGTGCCTCAGGTATTTAACACAAAAAATATGATAACGCAACAAAAATTTAAATACCAATTGGCTCCTTGCTAGGTGGTATGAAAGTGTTTCTTACATAACATGCTTTAAAATGAGAAGTTTATGACAACTTCCCACGACAAAAGCTCCTTGCCTTTTGGTACAAACAGTTCTGTGTATAATGCTGTGAAAATTAGAACAGCTGTGTAACCAATAAACCCCACCCAATAACGTGGCTCCGAGCGCTCTCTCATCATTCACACTGACTGAGAGAAGAGCT
Source organism: Polyodon spathula (assembly GCF_017654505.1). NCBI lineage: Eukaryota > Metazoa > Chordata > Actinopteri > Acipenseriformes > Polyodontidae > Polyodon > Polyodon spathula. The sequence goes on along the minus strand of NC_054556.1, from coordinate 9,187,484 downwards.
TCTCGAACTGGAATCTACAGTTATTCCTGCAGAACCAACCAAGGATCTAAGAACCCAGTAAATGCACTTCTTTAACCAGACATTAAAATGTAACAAAATGCTAAAATAACAGATTCGTCCTGCAGCATGGAACATTAGACCCTATACGGTACAGGTGTTACACAGTACTACATGACACAAGCATTACAGAACAGAGGACACATTACCGTTAGAACAGAGGACACATTACCGTTGTCTTGTCCCAGCATGAGGGAGTACATGCTGCGAAGGCCAAACACATTCAGGAAATACCAGGAGGCCGAGCTCACCCTAAACACAGAAGCAGACACAGGTTACAAGAGGCCCATGTAGGAACACAGGTAGACATATACACAGACTAATATGCAGAACAAATCAGGCACTGGTGCGTGCACACATTATGCACGAAGGCAGGAAAACACACAAGTGAATTTACACTGTTTTAAGCTGAGAAACAAGATTATCTTTTGGCGTCTGCATGTGAACAGTACAAGCTGAAAAAAAATGCAATCTTTGTTTTTTCATGGTGCAAATGCTCCCATTGAAAAACCTTGCCAAGTTTCAGGAACAAGGAAACAAACAAGCAGACTGACATCAATTTTTTTTTTTTTTTCTTTCTGGGAAGGGCGCACTCCATTCACATAAATATTATCCAGAAATGTCATTTTCAATTTTCACACCAGCCCTTCACACAAAACATAATTTACACAATGAATTTTAGAAATGTAAATCAGGAAGTGAGGTTCAATCTAAGTTATCACAATCAGACACTAAAATGTGAGGGAAATGTGTAGAACACTGACCAGGAGGCATCCAGCGTCAGCAGCTCAATCCCCTGCTGCAGCATCGGCTTGAACCGGAGGGTGAGTGGGAAAGGCACCTTGGCTGGGGGAAGAGAGGGAAAGGACCAGGTTAGACAACACAGGCCCATGTCCTGAGCTTCCAAGAGACTGTATGATCAGGCTCCCCCCACTCCCCACCTACACCAAACCTCCAGGAGTCATAGCAACGGTACAAACATATGAATAAATATATCATGTTCTCACATTGCAAGCTTACGGTGAAAATGTCAGTGATGTAAATATTTACATACATGTCACTGTGGCATGTTAATTTGTTTGTTAAAGTGAGGAGTATTTTTCAAATTACTTTTTTTTTTTTTCCTTTCCACACTTTTATACACCAATTAAGCACCCTCTACAGAACTAGGACTGACTGGGTGTTTCTCAAGCACCCCTCCCCCTATACTCACTGGTAACAAATCCAGAGAAGGTCCAGTTGATCCAGCCTCCGATAAGAAGCATGGGAAGAACGTTGGTCACGTTCCCCTTTATCATGTCCGTCAGCATGCTGGGATCTGTAAGGGGGGTAAAGAGAGTGAACCTTGAAACACTGCACCTTCCCAGCACCTAGCAGCCTTTCCAAGGGCTTCCAATCTGGTCTGTAATGGGCTTTTAAAACCTACATTACTTTCAAAAGCTACAAGCTACAACAGAGCTTCTAACCACAAGTATTTCTTTTCAGATGTCTTTTCTTTTGCTAAATACACACACAATCCCTTCACCTGTCATGGGAGAAGGAGGGACCACCTTTCTCTTTGTTTTCTTAAAAAATCCATCATCCTGGTTATTAAAGAAAAACTTCCTCATCAGGAAGGACTGCAGGCAGAGATACAGGAAAGAATATCAGCATGGTTAGGATATTTTCACCACACTGTAACACACACACACATACATGCATTAACACAGGCTGAAACATGTGCTACAAAAAGCTTAGCTAAAGAGATTTTAGCCAAAATGATGACAACATTGAATAATAAAATATATTTTAATCACTCAACATTAATTTGCTAAAGTGGCATTCTGGTCCTCTTTTGGAGCACCCCACTTTTAGTTTGTTACAAATACACATGCAAACATCTACATAACAAAAGACACACACACACACACACACACTTCCTACCTGTTTAGGGATGTATTTTCCATTTTCTCTCAGAATTCGACTTCTTATTAAAACCTGACTGGATATCAAAAAGAAGCCTGAATTCAGTAACAATGACACAGCGCTATTGCCCAGTTTCCATCAGGATATTTAAATAAATATCTATAGTACTCAGCGGTTCATTGTAGTCAGCAACATATGTAGGTTTAATTTTGTACCTCCCGTTAAATCACACTAAACATGATTTTAGTGTACACAAAACACCCTTAGACAGCCCTAGATAGAGGGCTGCTCAGCTGCTGTTCTGGCAATGTACCTGTCTGACACCTGCTCCAGGGTGAGCTTCTTGTCGCTCTGTAGCAAAATGGACACATAGTGTCGGATCACTCCCACTAAGAAGGTGATGAAGACGATGGGCAGGACGACCCAGAGACGAATGTTGGAGTCCAGAAGTAGCTCGGGCTCAGCCATAGGGCTGGGGAGACAGCAGTGGACAGAGGGATTGCACATGCACTGCAAACATGCTGCAAATTGCAGTCAGCGTTCTTGCATTAGATGGAAACGGAGTGCATCTCTATTTACCCCATAATGAAAACGAGACATTCCTCACGGACCCTTCCGAAGTTTAAATACAAAGGCGTTTAGGTGCAAAGATTTTTAATCTGAGAAACTACTTGAAAACCCTGGCTAAAGGGGTATGTTGTGACCCCTTTTGTATATATGTATTATAATCTCCACAAACATGTGGGACATGTACAGATTAATGTCCACAGCACAGTGCACAATAATAATAATAATAAAACAACTCACTACAATGACAACTAGATTTAACGCAATTACAGCCCTCGTTATACAGATTGCATCTCATTTAATATATCACAGACTTTTGCGTGGTCTGGATTTGCGCAACAATCCAAATACCGAGGAACACTGGGGTGCAGTAATTGGGGTTATTTTAATATCGGAAAGACTGGATATCATCGTTGGCTACAAATTAAGAACATCATCAATAACGCACGATCTCTGCAATGTACTTACCGATGTGATACTTAAAAAATATTAAATGAATAAATCCCTATGCAACCTGTGCATATATATTTAAATATACAAATTCAGCTTCTAGCAGTATTCGATTTAAATGATAAGAGCATCGGCGCTTGCAGCATCAGCAGCCATTTCGTTTCCAAACCAGGAACAACAGCACCCACTGACAGCGGACAGCAAAGCAAGGCCCAATCATTCTGGTCAGTGCACTCCCCCTTGCGGACAAAAATCAGAAATCCAAGTAGAATTTACGGAAGTTTCCAACCTTGAACCACGAAGAAAATAAGAAAACTAGAGGAACCATACTTAATTTTGCAAAAATGTTGGCACTTGCAAGGTTCCGGTCTTCTTCAACCTCACATCACTGTAAAGCTGATAAATAAATTTTTTTTGGCCAAGGTTTTTTTTTTTTTTTTTTTTTTACAAAATAGCTTCTAAATGTGCACGGTCCCATAGACTGTCCAGTTTCCGGCAACGTCATTACTCTAGAATTTGGTGAGGATCCCCAAGCTTCTGCACGACACCAGCGCGGGAAAGTTAACTCTGTTTTTAAAATTACAACTAAATAAAGACCGACCAGGAAAGTAATCGTCTTTTCAGGTAAATCATAATCTTTCTACACTCAGTTTGAGGCTTTATTACTAGCTGTTTTGGTATATATCGGTATCTAAATTTGTGTAGCGATAACAGTTATGCAACAAGGATACTCATTTCTGTACACAACTGGACTAGGGGACAGGAGCTCAAGAAGGAGCTTAAGTACGCTTTCGCCTTGGCTAATTGAATTCTAAATTATCTTCCATTTAAGTAGGATTTTTTTAAAAAAATTTATACGGACGGCAATTTGCCGTATAACCTAGACGCACCTCTATACAAAAAACAAACAAACAAACAAACAAACAAAAAAAAAAAAAAAAAAACACAAGGGTTACTAATATACATCATATGGTCAATACTCCACTTATTCAGTAATTAAAGTTTTATAATTAATTCCCATTTCTTGCTTGCCTATGCATTTCACAGCCCGTCCTTTAAGGCTATTTCATTTTCTAAACTTAGAAACATTTATGAATATACAACATTGTATCAGCCCTTTCGCAGATAATTACTGTAAAGCAGGATAATAATATGTTCATCTTTATATAGCGCCTTTCATAGTGGACCACCATCACAAAACGCTTTGCAAGATAGGAGGCTAGAGTGTGTGAAGTATGCATCAGCTGCAGTGTCAGTTACAACAGTGTCTCACCTGAAAGATGGAAAACAAGGAGTTTAAGTGACTTGCTCAGGGTCACACAATGAGTCAGTGGCTGAGCTGGGATTTCAACCGGGGCCCTGCTTATTACAAGCCCATTTCTTTAACCACTGGACTTCACCTCCTATGTGCCAAACAAATCACTGACATAAAATAAGTGATGCTACATGCTGTGCCTTCAGAAGTTAAAACTTCAACTCCATATGATGCGGGAGTGAAAAATGGAAACCGAATGAATAATAAAAACTGAGGTCTGCTTTTAAGTGGCTGGTTGCAATATTTGTGGGAAGCTCCTGTTTTGCACTCTCTTGTTTCTGCAGGTAGCAGTGTGCAGGAACCTGTGCCAATCAGGATGATGAAGAAGAGACGCACCTCTACAGACAATAAAGATGACACCTCAAGTAGGCATTTCTTTGTGGTTTTGCAAAATAAAACCAGGTTAACTAAGAATTGAAATGAGTGCCACACACAACATTGTTATTCCTAAAAAAAACAAAAAAAAAAACCCAAAACAACCTAAAAAGGGCTTTTTATTCTTTTCAGAAAAAAACGCACTTTCTTCAAAATCAACCCTGGAATATTACTTGTACCTGTTATATATGTTTAATTTCTTTTACAAAAATTGTAGAATTACACTGCAATGATTATATTTTTTATTATATATGTAATATGAGTCTCTTCCTTTCTCTGCTGCTCCCTTCAGAACAGAAGAAGAGCCGTATTGGTGGGCCGAAGCAGAAGCCCTGTGTGCTGGAGGAGGATGATTCTGTGTTTGGTCAGCTGTTGCGGGCAGCTGGTGTGTCTCTGCGACAAGGCAGCATGCCCAATGAGATTGGTAAGCATGGGGGCAAGTTCACTGTGCCCCTTCCTCTGCCAGAGTTGCTATTTTTGTTTCTTGGAAGTGGCAAATTGAAATAAACGGAGTGGAAAAATAGTTAGCAGTACCTGTAAATCGTGTCCCACATAAACTGTTTTTTTAGTTAAAGAGCGAATTAAATTGTTTGCCATAACACACAATGAGGCTCTTGTGTGAAGTTTAGATATATTTTAAGAAATTCAGGGGAAATGGTTGTGACATCATTAAACATTAAACTGCAAAACAAAATAGCACTGCAATGCCAAGAAAAGTTTTTTTTTTTTAAACCCGGATTGTTAGCCCTTCTCGAATAAATATTAGAATTAAAATGAATAATACAAACAGTGTGTGTATTTATTAAATGAATCTGGAACTGCTTTGTATTATAGCCGTGGATCAAACTGTGTTCCAGAAGAGACTTCACAAGGGTTTGCGAAAGCACCCACGCTACCCCAACGTGAGTACTTTTCTGTCCAGCTCTGGGCTGCATCTGTCTGTCAGTTTCACTGTTCAAGTCTTGGGTCTTGCAGTAAGCGCAAAGCTATGGAATATAGAGTAGTGGTGGGAAGTGGGTTTCAAGGAATATTTAAACTAACAATGTGGTTTGCAGATTGTTCAGGAGTTTATCACTGGCCTGGAGTCCTATATGGAAGACCAGGAGAAGTTTAAGAGCTGCTTGCTTCCTTGTGCCCTACTTTCTGCTGAAGGAGAATCCAGGTAATTTCCCTCGATACTCACAGGTATGAAGAAGTGGTGGGGTGGAATATAGAGCACAGCTGTACATTTGGAGAAAAGAAAAATCCCAGTAATGCTAGGGACACACCCTTACTCATTTTTAAAATGTCTTCTCAACTGAAATCTATTTTGTTCTAACAGTGCTGTGAATTCATACCAAGAGAGCCTCATCAAGCTTCTGTTGGGGATTGAGATGCTGCAGGTTGGTGTCTGTGGGTGTTTGTGTTACTTCATGCATGCAGTTGAATGACTCCCTTTCTGTTTCACAAGAACACATTACTATAATTTCCTAATTTCTCCTGCTAGAGGTTGTCCCTTTTTTTTTTTTTTTTTTTTTTTTTTAGGAGTATGTCATCAAGCTGTACTTCAAGGATGGGCTGGGAAAATAGCTATTTTATTACTAATGCCAGCAGTCTATTTTAATGCATCACAGTAATAATATTTCTCAGTTTGCCCAAAGTTGCCTCTTTTTGTTTTGTTTCAGTCACCCGTCATAAACACCTTATTCGAGAAGATACCTGAGTTCATGTTTGAAGGGTAAGTTTGTGTTGTTCAGTTACCTTTGGACTGAGATGTGTGAAGGTTCTCAATTCAGTTTTCTTTATTTTCAATTTAAGGATGCAGTGTAATGACTTGTAGTCTAACAGTGTGCGCTGGCTTGTTTCTGCAGTGCTGGAGAGGATGGGCTGAATATACCCCGGATTATAATCAATCAGTTCAAGTGGCTGGACAGAGTAACGGACAGCAAGGTAACATTTTTGAAGAGTGTTGCTTTAGTGTTTCTAGTTTGGCACACATTCCTTCCTCCATCAATTGATTTTGATACCCCCAATGAGCAAAACGTCATTGGTTATGTTTGTGGTCATAACTTTTATTTAATAGAATTTATGATTTTGCAACTTACTTTGGCTTTACAGGATAAAATACACTGAATTCTATGACGCTTTTGTTCTACATACATTCATAGGTAGTTACATACATAGGTAGTTACATAAAACCGTAAATTATGGTGTCAAAACTAATTTAGTAGGGTAAGTCTGGCTAGTAATGAATGACTTCTCAGCTAAACTAGTTTGTGGATACTGTTTCCTTTTTGTAGATGATGTCAGTTTTCATAAGAGTCTATCTCACTCTTTTTGCCTCTTTTCAGGACCTGGCCAGTAAGCTAATGCAGCTGGTTGCCGTGGCGCCGGTAGAGATCCAGCGTGACATCATCACCAGCCTGCCCGAGATCCTGGAGGACACTCAGCACAACGACATCGCCAAGGAGCTCAAGTGAGTACGAGACAGTGCAGTGTGCTGGAAAGACTGACGATATATCTGTGTATCCTTTTACTCACTAAACCATCTCTCCTTGGTCTCTCTGCAGCTCCCTTCTTCAGAAGAACACACAGCTCACTGTCCCCATCCTGGATGCCCTCTCCAGTCTGAACCTGAGCTCCGACCTGCTGACAGAGGTAAATACTGCCATGGTTCAAAGGAATAAGTTCAGACACACAGTTCAGGCCATGAGACAAATAAACAAGACTTGTAAAATATCTTACTGTTGAGATGTGTAGCCCTGAGAGGGGGAAAAAACAGATTTATGTGACACTGGAGAGATGAACCGTTATCAGTGCTTTATTCTCAGAGAAACTGCATTTGTGTAAATGACAACTCTTTTAGAGATGGTAAATGACTCTTGGAGCCATTCCAGGTTTTACTATTAGCAGAAATTGGTCACCTAATTGGACAAACTGTAGCAAGAAATCCATTGAAGCTCACAGTAAAACCTGGATTGTCTCAACCTGCTGTGCAATGGGAGTCCATCCTGGTCTCTGATTCCTCAGGTACGGCAGGCCGTCATGGCGACTCTGTCTGCAGTGGAGCTGGAGGATTTGCCCGTGATGGTGAAATTCATTCTGCATGCCATCTCGGGAGCGGAGGCTGTAGAGGTACGTTTCAAACACTCACACACACAGATATGCTTTGCAATCCTAACAGTTCCATTACAGTTCCTTTTCTGATTGCACGATACCTGAATCCCATTTCATTATAACAGCTTAGCTTTTGGTTACATTTTATGTCAAGAAAGTAAAACAATTTGCCACCTTGTCCTGAATGTTTGCCATTTAGAATTCAGAAAATATGGATTTGTGTGTTGCCAATTGAATACCTTGTTTAATTCTGTATCTGCGAAACTTTTGAGATGGTTGCATTAGTTTGATGGCTTTGAGCTGTCATTATGATCATTTTAATTGTATGGTAACAAATGATCATTCTGTTCTGAATTTAAATCTTATATCATCAACTATTTGTGATGAATTCAGGGATGGAAATAAGACCCCTTTCGCATAGTGGTTTCCCCATTCCAGTTTTAAGAGTAGCCTCATTAGCCACAGTGTATAGGCAACAAGCTCAGATGGTAACCGCATAGTAAAACCAGGAATGGATCAAACTGCTATGCACTGGGGGGTGTCTTATTTCAATCCCTGTCAACCTACTGTGTGCCTGGTGGAGGTGGTGAAAAAAAATCTTTTTGCCTTGCAGGTTGTCTCTGATCTGCGCAACAAGTTGGAGCTGGAATCCTGTGTGTTACCCCCTCCGCTACAAGCATCTCAGAGCCGAGCAAAGAGCAAAGGGAAGGGCGGGTACGTAGAACATTAGACTGGAGACAAACTGGTTCCCTTTTTATTCCTCTAATACCAGTGCAGTTTATATCCCTTTCTCTGTCATTAAAACAGGAGCCATGTTCTACCTACTCTGGTGGGTTTCTTCTAGATATTCAAACCAGCTTCATGTCTTTGCTTTATTTAAAGGTCTTCCCTAAACTCTGCAGCCAGCAGCAGCCAGGACTGTGTGAGCCTTGTTTTGGACGCTATTAAATCAGCAGTGCGCTTTCAGAAAGCTATCTCGGAAGCTTGGATAAAGGTGAGCTTTGTATTAAACTTAAAAAAACAAACCAAAAAAAGTTATTTTATCCATTTAGTTATGTATTCATCCCGTTTGCCCAGTGACTTCCAAATCGCTGTATATTTATACAGCATGGTAGAAAAGCTACGCATGGCCACCAGTGACCTTTGATCAGATCAGATTATCTCCAAAATCTAATCAGGACACTTATAATCCAGGGTTAGTGCTCAATAAAATTTGAGAGAAATTAATGTTTTGAAGCAATAGTTTTGTGGGAGGGGGGAAAAAAAAAAAAAAAAAAAAAAAAAAAATTCAAAATGGTTTCCAACCATTCAATTTGGAAAAGACACTGACCATATGCCCCATTGGTGTTTTATACATGCAAAGTTTCAAGTCAACACAACAAACCGTCTCTGTGATAAGGCACCAAATCTTGTGTATTATCTGCTCAAACTTCTCCTGGATATTTCTGAAAATGAGGTGTTTCTTCTTCTAGGCCATTGAGAATATTGATTCAGCGGCAGAACATAAGGTATGTATTTATATATTCATGTGTGCAACAAACCTTTGCAGCATCGCAGACAGCCAGATTTCAATTTCCTTCCTGTATAATCAATACTTTATCCCTTTTATACTAATCTCATAAGCCTGTTTATATGAATGAGTTGACAGCTGCGTGGAAAGTTAGACTTGGTCACTACCAAGTGATTGGTGAAATGGTTTTCTACCCAGTCGGTACAGAGAAACAAGACAGGATGCAGGGTTTGCACATTTTATAAAATGCAGTCCTGCAAAATCCTGGTTGTTTCCCTCCCAGGTCATTGACCTCTTGGTTCTGTTCATCCTGCACACGACCAACTCCAACCACAGCCGGCGCGGGGTGGAGAGGGTCCTGCGGAACAAGGTGCGGGGAGGACACATCCGGGAGTCCCTGCTTCAGGCTGCCATCCGGGGCCACGCGACGGTCAGTCATATTTCAGAGAATGAGATTTGAAATATCACTTTAGGCTTGACATTTCTTGGGCCCTCTTTCGAAGCAAGTGCAAAGGCATAGTGTAATTTTAATTACGGTTTAAAAAAACAAATAAATAAATAAATAATTAAACTGTGGGAATACTGTGATGCTGCACCAAAGGTAACTGTTTTAAAGCACTGGTTCATACACCGATTGCTGTAAGATTTTGGGTCCACATTACTGTGCAGTAATAACCACTTGTACATAAAAATTCTCATTATTAATATTTTCTTCTTTTCTGTTTGCTGTGGTGTAGGTGATTAGAGCTTACTTCCCTTCCATCATTTCCCTGGCCCAGTCCCTCCTTCGTTCACCTGACCCCAGTGTGGTGACCTTTGGCAGCCAGATGTACAAACACGCCTTCACCTCCTTCGACCCCTACTGCCAGCAGGTGGGCGCGATAGAGTGGAGGTTATGTTTGACTTTATATCATTCCTGGACACAGGCAAATCTTTTTCTGTCGATTTTGTACATCTACTTAAAACTTTTTTTTTTCCCCAATTGCTTTCGAAATGTTTGACAAAAAGGTTTCGTGCATTTCAGAGTTGTACCCAGATGTACATTCTTCTTTCTGCACAGCTGCCTGCGTCTCGCCCATCATTATCAGTTAGAGGTTTTCCTGATTTAATGTTGATCACTTCCTCGCTCCCCCTCAGGAGGTGGTGGGCTCCCTGGTGACTCACGTGTGCAGTGGCTATGCAGGGGAGGTGGACGTCTCTCTGAAGGTCCTCTCTGAGCTGGTGACACAGAGCCCAGCTGACATGGCTCTATACGCTGTCTTCGTTAAGGTGAGGGGCCTATGTTCATGCACGTTTACAAAGAGAGAGCAGGCACATTTAGATTCGTCGCCATATGACTTTCAGAAATATGCATTTTTTAAGTAATTGTGAATATACATCAGTGATTCCCAACTCTGGCCCTCAAGGTCCGTTCTAGTGCAGAACTTTGTTCCATCCAATCAATCCAAAATGAGCTAATTAACTTTTATCTGGTTCAGCTAACTAATTTAGTACCTGGTTGGAATAAATATTTGCTCTGGAATGGATCTCAAGGGCCACTGATTTACAATAGATTCTTGAAGACATTTCCTGCATAAAAAAGATTGACTGCTCTCAAACTTTTTTGGCCACATTCCTTATGTCTTTGCTTGGATAAGGAAAGGCTACACATACGTTAACAAACAACACTTGTGTACACCCTTGGTTTCACTTGTTAATGAATGATGTGAATGAGTTTAAATGCAGCGATCGTTCTGTTGAGCAGGGTATCCTGGATTACATGGACAACCTGACCCCGCCACAGATCCGCAAGCTCTTCTACATCCTGAGCACACTGGCATTCAGCCGAGGCACCGAGGGTAGCCACATCCAGGTCAGAGGAATCAGCATTACACCGTATAGGAGGGGAGGGCATGCTGGGACTATTGCCATCTTCACATATGAACCAACCAATTTGACTACACCGTTATTGGGCACAAAAAACCCAAAAGTTAATACTGATCCCTTTTTAAATTGAGAAGAGTTGGATCACCAAATATATTGGGTAATAATTTGATTGTACTGTATTATGAAAGTCAGTTGTGATGACATTAAAAAATGGCCACACTCAGAAAGCGGAGCTACTCTAAAATATATATTTTTTTGATTCATGAGATTTGGCTTGCTTCAATAGTTTTTAAAGTAATATGTATTTATAATATACAGTATGCAGGCTCAGCAACAGTCTTGGAAGTGGACAATAAGTAAAACAGACTCCTAAAAAAACAAAATGTTTTAGCAGAATGGAAGGCTGGCAATCGATGATACTTTTGTGGAAGTAAATAGAATGGTGTGCTTAACTGTCACGCTGCCACCTTGTGATTTGTCCGCAGGATGACATGCACATTGTGATCCGGAAGCAACTCTCCAGCACAGTGTCCAAGTACAAGCGGATCGGGATCATCGGAGCTGTGATGGTTGTTGGCAGTATGGGCACACGGAGGTATGAGACTGGGAGAGAGATCCAGGACCAACCCAATCTCTCTGCACCCCAGCGTTGTGTATGCTCAAGAGTTATGGTGTTAATGTTTAAAAAGAGGCTGCCCTATCGAAACATCCCAGAGCTTTGCTGGTGTTACAGATGACATGACTCAAGTTAGAGAGCTTTGCTGATGGTATTTAGGCATTACATGTATTTATCAATCTGTTTTCAGGATAATAAAAAATGTACCACATCGGCCTCTAACTATAAGTGAACTTGCCGTATCTGTGTTTTCTAGCCCCTGATTTTTCCCTGCTTTGTTAAAGACAGCAAGAGGCAGATGTGATATGTCTTTTTTTTTTTTTTTTTTTGAACTTCAGAAGACCCCTTTGACTGTAGACCTCACATCCACTCTGTATCCATAATTCCTTCTCTATTTTTGCAGGAGCAAGCCAGAAGGCCCTTCTTCAGAGGCTGTCCCCCTGCCCAAGGAAACCTACAGACAGGTGAGACTTCTGGGGACTGGAGGTCAGTATTACAGCATCTAAACCAACAGGACACATAAGCATATTGCTAAGCACAAACATCCACATGCAATGGCCTATTCAACTTGATATATTTTTTTTTTTATTATTGTTACGATGGGCACCTGCAAATATTTAGTCGCACAATGATGAACACCAAGAGGGATTGATGTTCTGTGTGATGCAGAATGTGATACTGTAGAAACTGATGCTTCGCTAACTCTGTCAGTGTAACTCTGCTCAGGTGACAACCCTGCTGGGGTTGGTTCGCTCCTGCAGTGAGTGCTCCCCAGAAGCAGCTGCCCTTTACTATGATGAGCTGGCCAACCTGGTGCAGACTGGAGACCTCGACCCGCAGGTGCACGTGAGTCAGCACGTTAAAATTACTTTTTAATGTAGTTCCGAGACTTCATTTTCTCATTGATGTGGGTGAAGCCTTTTTAGCGAACTGTACTTTTTGAAGAGCAGATAACTGAAATGTTTACGTGAGTTTTGTTAAAAGCCATTTTATAAATGCCACAACGAAGACAAAATGATTCTGCAAAAATAGGTTAGTTGAGAAAAAAATGGACTTCCGGTCTGTAGTAAGCTGTTTTGTATTTCAGGAATGGATTGGGAGGAGTGTGCTGGAAGATTTCCAAGAGGACTTTGTTGTGGACCTGGGACCTGAAATAAAAGGGTTATTATAACTGCTGCTGTTATTTCAATAATGTTTATGATAAAGCAGTTTTAACGAGATATAGGTCACTATACTATGAAACCTAATGTTCTGCTTTTTTATTGCAGCACCTTCCCTCTCCCAGCAAAAGCAATGTATAACCTGGATGAAGAGGAGAGCCAAGGCGGAATCGCAATCAACCTCCTGCCTCTGCTCGCTGAAGACCTTCAGAAGGGGGCACAGCTGAGTCGACCTGCTCAGGGGGACAAAAGGTCAGTAAAGTGTTGTTTTTATTGCACACATGTTTCTAAACTATGGTGTGGACCTCTTTCCAGTCAATGGAATGGTCATCATGTCCACCATTCATTCAAAGGTTTATTTGTATTCTCAGAAACTGTTGCCAAACGTTGCGTGATTGGGATGGAAATGAAGCCTTACCGTGGGAATAGACTAGTCATTTTCTGTGAAATTAGTCCGATAAAAATGAGACATGACAGGTGTTGTTCTCACGTCTCTGTTGTGTTGCAGGCGAGTGTCTCCACTGTGCCTGGGGTCCTTCTTCCGTCTTCTGCGGCTGTGTCAGGAAGAGCAGAACCAGGGGGACCTGGTGGAGATCGATGCTCTGCTGGGTAATACCTGGGGAGGATCGATACACCTCGCACTGGACAACACAGCATTGATACATTCACCAGGACTCTTACACTGACCAGAACTCTCACACTGCACAATAATGATACACTGACCAGAACTCTCACACTGCAGAAAACTGATACATTCACCAGAACTTTCATACTGCACAATACCGATACCCTGACAAGAACTCTCACACTGCATAATACTGATACATTCACCAGAACTCTCACACTGCACAATACTGATACAGTCACCAGAACGCAAACAGAGGCTAACTGGAAAAGCAGAAAACTCAGAATGGCCACATAACCAACAAGACACAAAGTGTTAAATGAGTATAACTTTCAGCACTAGACTTTGAGTTAAACATATTCAGATTAAATGATGGAATGCTTTTGTATTTGAATAATGCATTTATGTTGCAATAGAATTACCTGGTAGGCCTTTGACATTTAAATCCGGTCAATTTACTGATAGTAAATTTATATGCTGGTGGCAGCCAGGGGATGAATGGGGCATGGAGGATTTTGATAAAATGAAAAGGTGGTGCCATTTGTTAGACAGTGTAGCTTATTTCTTGTGTTGACTAAAAATTATTTGAAGGTGTTATATGGAACACTGCTGGTGCCGTGAAGTGAGGTGTATCTCTCTGTTACAGGCTGCCCTCTGATTGTCACTGACCTAGATGTGGTGGAGAAGATGGACTGTCTGTCTAAACTAGAGAAGGAGTTTCTCTGCACTCTGCTCTTCCATGCTATCAACTGGATCAGAGAGGTAAGCTGATTATTGTTTTTCACCTGTGTCCAGTGATGCACCACAATGTATTACTCTGCTCTTCCAATCATATCTATCTGTCTCCTCATCTCCCGTCCTGTCCCTTGTTTGAGGTTGTTTACTGTACCTGTGTTTGTGCTATGCAGGTGGTGAATGCTTTCTGTAGACAGCAGGACCCTGAGATGAAAAGCAAGGTGATGATCCGGCTGCAGAACATCACCTATCTGCAGAGTGTTCTGGAAAGGTGTTTAGCAGGTTGGTGCTAAATGCTGTTGCTAACTTAAATTACTACGGTCTAAAGACACATGAAAGGAAAAGCTTTTGTTCTATGAACCTTTTTGTTTTGGATTGTTTCATAAATGGATAAACACACCCCCCCCCCCCACCCCCCCCCCCCCCCCCCCCCCCCCCCCCCCCCCCCCCCCCCCCCCCCCCCCCCCCCCCCCCCCACCACCCCCCCCAGCCCCCCCCCCCCCCCCCTCACCCCTCCCCCCCCCCCCCCCCCCCCCCCCCCCCCCCCCCCCCCCCCCCCCCCCCCCCCCCCCCCCCCCCCCCCCCCCCCCCCCCCCCCCACCCCCCCCCCCCCCCCTGTGTGTGGGCTATGTTCCTCCTCTTGCTAATTTTGATTGTGAGACAGCTGAAGGTGCTGTTACAGCCAGTGCTGCCCCCCCTGCCAAGAAAGAAAAGAAAGGTACCAAGCTGTTTACCCCTCCTCCATCCTGTATAATTTTCCATGGGGCAAAAAATAGTGTAAGGTATGGTATAAAATAAAAAAAGACTTCAGAGAATGATATGCAAATGAGAGAATGATATGCAAATGAGAGAATGTGAGTGATATGCAAATGAGATCGGGTAAAAAAAAGAAAAGAAAAAAAAAGTGCTACTTCACCACTGCACATGTGTAGTGCACCCTTGGAAAATGGTGACCAGATCAACCAATGAAAACCAAACTCTGTCTTTTACAAACTCATGTGTTCATAGGGGTGTAGCCATTGGTGCAACTAACTTGTTCTTCATCTCTGCAGGACACGCTGGACAGAAGCGCAAGGTGGATAAGAACTCCTCTGGTGACAGCTCCCAGCTGGAGGAGGGAGCAGAGGCTGAAGAATCGCAACAAAAGGTAGAAATCTCTTCTGAGAGTGTGCCAGGGGTCACCTTTAGATTCTGGCTCTGAGTAAACTCTGATAGATGTACAAGGAGTCTCCTCTTTGTATTCTTTTTGCACTATTGATATGTACCTCTCCTGGCCCTGGGGGACACAGACAGTGAATAAACTATACTATCAGTGCATTTAATTAACAACGGTTTGTCAAGACATCCTGTATCTGGAAATCTGAATGGACTAGTGCTGGAAAGTGGATCATAAATCTGTTCTTAAGTTTTGATAAAACAGTAATAGTAATTACGTAGTAGTAGATATTACATATTAATAAAACAGTCATACTATAATAATTAAGTCATTGTTGTCAAATTTAGTTATCTAGTTGTAATTTACACATTTCACACATTTATCCAATGAGAATTTTTTTTTTTTTTTTTTTTTTATTACGCTGTTACACTTCTGTCAGGAATCCCCAGAGAAGGAGAAGGAGGAGGGGAAGGCAGGAGTGAGCCTGGTCTCTTACCGACCCTACTTCCGTGAGCTGGATATCGATGTTTTGAGTGTGCTACAGTGCGGCCTGCTCACCAGGTCTCTCCTGGACAGTGAGGACCATACCAAGGTATGGGCGGGGGAAAGCGAGTTAAGCAGGCAGCAGAGGCAGGAGACAGCATTTCTTGCAAATGTGTGGCTCACTACTTGTCTGTCTGATCCATTACCTATCCATCCTTTGAAAGTATGCCTCTCCCGTGCAGGTGTCAGAGGTGGTGCAGCTGGGCCCCTCGGAGCTGCTTTTCCTGCTGGAGGACCTGTCCCGCAAGCTGGAGTTCAGCCTGGCAGCTTCCAGTGCCAAGAGGATGCCTTTCCTCAAGGTGAGGCTGAGGGAAGGTGCTAAAGCTCAGTGGTTAGATGCTGTGCTGCAGTGTGGAAGGTAGTGGGTTCGAGTAGCTCAGGGGTTTAATCATGACCCGAACATTTTCAACATCTACTACCTTTTTTTTTAGGTGAAGGCTGATAAGAATGTGGGCTTTTCTCACCTGCAACAGAAGAGCCCATCTGAGATTGCCTCCTGCTGCATCCAGCTGCTCCCTGCCCTCTGCAACCACCTAGAGAACACACATAACTACTTCCAGGTGGGGACTGCTTCACCTGCGCACTGGCCTGCTTTTTCACTCGATTCTATTCAGAATCTGCTGATTTTGCTCCCTTGTGAACTACTGCACTTTCCTCCTTTACATTTTGCGCAAGCCTAGAAAGTCATTTCTCAACAGTGGGAAACACTTTGATTTAGTGGCCATTCTTGGTAAACAGCTGTTGGCAACACATTCAGAACTTTATCTTGCACATATCTGAGTGAGATAAGCTTTCATTTGTGCAATGGATATTGTTAAATGGCTTTGCATAGTTGCGGTTAGTATGAGGTCACAAAGTCTGTCCTCTATCACTCCGCTCATTTCTAAGACCATGAAGAATGTGTAATGGGCTAGATTTTGGGGGTAAGGCTGGGTTTTCGTTCTGCAGGTCCTGCTGTCGGAGAACAATGGGGTGGTGGATGCCCCAGGTGTGGATATGAAGGAGCACCAGCTCATGTCTGCCTGCTACCAACTGCTGCTCCACATCTTGCTCACCACCTTCTCCTGGTGAGTCTCCACTCATGCAGGGGGGCTATAAAAGCACAGGACAGGATTGTAACACCTTCAGTCTGTCTTTAGTACCCTGCACAGTTAGGTGAACCATCAAGAATAGTGTCCGTTATCCAATACCAACTGTATGCATCCCAAGCTTCACCTTAGTAGCCTTTCAACCCAATTTTCATCTCTGTAAATGTCTTTATTTTTTTTCCCAGACTGTTATCACTTTTACTAGGGCACTTGCTGTGCAGCAGGTATGGGACCACTCATCCTGACCCCTAGGAGGCTCAGGTGGGGCCTTAATTAAATTAATTTTATCCTTGGCAATGCTGATCTCTCTCTCTCTCTCTCTCTCTCTCTCTCTGTTGCAGGAGTGGGTTTTCTCAGCATGAGAACCGCAAGCTGTTGAAATCGGCCCTGGGAGTCTTGGCTGGGAGGCTGAAAGAGAAGGAGAATGATGTGGACTTGGGGACAGAGGAACTGGTCAGGTAACTTTGAACAGGCCCTGGGTCTTGGCCTCCATTACATTCAAGGAATGGTCTGTGTCTGGAACTGAACACCTTGTTCCTTTTAGAACCAAAGTATCTCTGTGTTTGTGCTGTAGATAATTTACTGTCATTTTCCTATAGTTTGGGTGAAAGTGTATTTGCTGACTCCTACATTGATGTAGCAGTGTTTTCTCAGGGCAGTAGGGGGCAGCATGCCATACAGGATACTCCTGAGAAGTAAAATAGTTGTGGAAATTGTACATCTCTAAAGCCAGATTAATCAGCAAATACACATGAATAACTAACCTTTTTAAAATGAATCTTTATACTAATTGCTGTTAAGAGCAGTATGCCTGAACACAAGAAAATGTAAATTGAAAATAATGTGCTGGCTCATATGAAATAACAATAAACTCATTATTAGCAGCTCCATATAAGGACCAGGTCATCATCTCTCTGTCCCTTTCAAATGAGAAATAAATGAAAGACCTCTATCTTTGAACTAGTTCTCTTTATATGACCTTTTTACTCATAATTACTGATAAAAATGAATGAGTAACAGTACTTTCCAAAAGGCTAGAAAATGTCCAGCTAATCCTTTTTTTTACATATTGTTTTTTTTTGTGTTTGGCAGGCAGAGTTTTGGGTACTTGTTAAATTTCCACAGTACCGTGCCTGGTTGCAGCCCAGCCCTCTCTCTCACCCAGCTCCTCATTGTGGTGGCTGACCGGGGTCCTGACAGCCAGTACAGAGAGAAGATAGGTAACTACTCCTCTAATCACAATAATGTTTCATTAGTGTCAATGCACCAGCATGAGGATGAACTGACATGTTTGTCAGACTGAATTTTAAAATAATTTGTATTGGACAGCAGATGTATAGTCAGAGATTGTGTTGGAGCAGAGAGCCTGTGAATGAAAATGCAGTGGATAGCTACCTAATGTACTTGACAGAGTTGGATCTGAGAGATATTGCAAGACAGTACTATACCAGACATTGGAGGTTAGAGGGTGCAGATTATTATTATTTATTTCTTGGCAGACACCCTTACCCAGGGCAACTTACAGTTGTATACAAAAAAATACATATCAATAATTAGTCTATTAGGTCAACAGTGTGGATTGCTACAGTATATAAACCAGCCTCTTGACTGAAATTCCCTGTGTTGCTCTGTGTCTGCTGTCCAGCGTCTCTCTCCAGAGGGTTCCTGTGCCAGGAATGGATCCTGCCCAGCGGGGAGAGGGAGAAAGGGAACAAGCATAATGAGATGCTGCAGAGCCTGCTGAGGTATGTCACAGCAGTGGCTCCCAGCTCTGCCACAAAGCCCATTCTGCACTTCATCAATGAGCACACTGCTCCAGTAACTGCTCTCCTTTTCCTATGTGGTCAGGTTCATTCACATAGAATGGTCTGCACTGTACTGCTTGTGCACACGATTACTGTTCGTTATAGTTCCACAAGCACCGTGCTCATTAAGAACACATTTGAGCATGTCAATATTAGGCCATGGCGGCACGATGGTGTGATGGTTAGCGCTGCTGCCTCACAGCACCAGGGTCCTGTGTTCGATTCCTGCCTAGAGGTCTGTCTGTGTAGAGTTTTCTCCGAGTTTCCTCCCACAGTCTAAGACATGCTGTTCAGGTTGATTGGTCACTCTAAATTGCCCTGAGTGTGAGTGAGTGTGGTGCCCTGCGAAGGACTGCGGTCACGTCCAGGGTGTAGTCCCGCCTTGCGCCCTGTGTCTGCCGGGTTAGGCTCCAGCTCACCGCGACCCTGTAAAAGGATTAAGCGGTTAATGGTAATGGATGGATGGATGGATGGATGGATGGATGGATATTAGGCCATTGAAACTTAGTTTAACAGTCCAAACAATTTTTTCAAACAGGGCAAGTGTATTAAATAAGCTACTTGCAGCTGTGGAGTTTCTTGAGTGATCCAGTACTGTGAGCATTTTCCATGTTAGTGAAAAGAACAGAGGCTTCAGTGAGTGTGTTCTGTAACATGGCGTGCTGTGTCTGAGTTCTCTCAGTTCTTCTCTCCAGTATATACCTGGAGCACAAAGATGATGTGCTGAAGGCGATCGAGGAGATCGCCGGAGTGGGCTTCCCTGAGCTCATCGGCACCACCAAGGATGGCTGTTCCAGAACCTTCCCCACTCTAACCAGGTACACACATCAGGGTGGGAGGGTGTTGATGTAGTGCTTTAAACATATTTTTAATCTGTTTTGAGTTTTGTTTTCTTTTCAAGTGTGGAATGGATATCTGGGTTTCTTGATTATTGCTTTTAACATGTATTACTCTAGAAACAAAACCAGATAAATGTGCCTATTTTCACTATGATGTAGAGCTTGTGGTACTTCAAGATTAGAAGATAATATAGCTGATTATTTGGGAATAGCACCCATAATTGTACATTAGTTTGGGTAACAGTGGAGCCTGCAGTACCTTCGACCTATCTTTTGAAAGAACATCAGGGGTCATTATTGGGGTTGCCAATTAACCCAGTCCATTGCAGTTTGACCCGGACTGACCTAGTCTCTATTGACACTCAGGCAGACGTTCCTGGTTTTCTATCGTGTGGTGATGGGAGTGCTGGAAAAATCGGTGCGGAGAATTGCAGCTGGGAAGCAAATGGACTCAAGTGAGGTAAGCGCAGAGTGCGAAGGAACTTGTCGTTCCCCAATCTTCTGTACAGCTAAATAAATCAAAATTAATGCAACGCAAAATGTTTAGAGTATTTAGATGCCATATTCTAAATTCTACTGTATGTTGGCCTGTATTGGCTTTAGCTTTATTTCTGTTGGAAACCAGAATCTGGACAAGCAAAACTGGTTTCTCAATAGGGAAGATGACCGTTGTTATTCCCATGCAGGTTAGTTTTTCACTAGCAAATTACATTGTAGATTTTGTGGCCAGTGCCAGTGAGTATTTTCCCCAGTGCTGGTAAAGCAGTGCATCTTTTCCGTGTGACAGGCACAGAGTGAGAAGCTCCTGACCTGGAATCTGGCTGTGAGAGATTTCCACATCCTGGTCAATCTGGTGAAGGTGAGGAGAGGAGCTTTTATAAGAAAAAAACTAGGCATTTGTCTTTTTGGTTTCCTCTGGGTGTCAATGTTCAACCCTAGGCCAATGTGGGATTTTCTTTCCTTTCTGTTTGCAGGTATTTGACAGCAGGTCTGTCCTTGGTGTCTGCTTGAGGGTCAGTATAATATTATTATTATTAATAATTTTTTTAATAAATGTTCCATGTAGTTACTTATTTGGCATATCTTGTTTCACACTAAGGTGACAACAGTGCCTCCTTGTTGCAAATAAAAAAAAAAAAAAAAAAATAAAAAAAAAAAAAAAAAAACAGAAATATTAAAAACAGTCAATTGATGATGGGCCCGGCACAATTTGCTTTTAACACGGCAAAACTAATGAAGAGCCAGATTATCAAATCGTTAAGTAATGACTTTGAATTCATGAACAGATTAATATTGAAAAAACATGGTTCGCTTTGTTTAGCGGTTAAGCCGAGTGAATATTCACCTTGTTACTTGTTGTAAGGTACTGCTGACAATTTGAACCCTGTGTCTCTGTTTCCAGTATGGGCGTCTTTTTGTTGAAGCTTTCCTGAAGCTGGCGATGCCACTGCTGGACTACAGCTTTAAGAAACATAAGGTGAGATTTTGGGCGTCTGCACCAGGCTATGTGCTTACTGATCATCAATGTGTGAGGATTTAGTTAGTAAAAAGGCATGATATCTACAAAGGGACAAGCTATATAAAAAAGGGTTAACCCATTTAACAATATAATATCAAAATGTCTAGATTGAAACTCACTTTTAGAAGCTTATATATGAGCAATTCTACACTAAAATTAAAAAAGGAAGCCAAGTTAGTGTATTGTTTTTCTTGTCTATTTTATATCGCATTATCATGATCCTATTTATATAGTTAATCTGTCCATTATGACTTACTGTTTTGGCTATGTACAGTTCAAAGTGGTGTGGTTCCCTAATTAAGGATTCATGCTTGGGATGCCCTGAAGCTTTTATTTGCATGACAGACTTGATCCAGAATAGGCTAATTTGCTTGGTCCGAAAGCCATGCCTTTCCGCCACAGTGATTTTTACCAGCCTGTGAAGGTTTTCAATTTGTTTGTCTCTTGCAGGAAGATGTTCAGAGCTTGCTAAAGACTTTTCAGCTGAGCACCAGACAGCTTCATTACATGTGTGGCCACACCAAGGTAAGTTTTATGGGCGGACTGGTGAGATATTTAGAGGTCCAGTGTTTTTGTCTCTCATTCAACAGGAGGGGGTCTGCTTTGTGTGTTTGTAATGCTTTGTGAGGCTGGTTTCAGATACGTCAAGACACAGGACTGACGAATCACGTGCCCCTGCTGAAGAAGACTCTGGAGCAGTTTGTGTACCGAGTGAAGGCCATGCTCATTCTCAACAACTGCCAGGAGGCCTTCTGGGTGGGAAACCTCAAAAACAGGAACTTAAAGGTACAAGGCACACTGCACAAACACGCCATTCTGTCTCTGTCCTTTTTAATCTGGAACCAAAGGATACTGTGTCTTCACAAATTGATTTGGTTTTAAACGTTGAGTAATCTATAGTGAAGTTCAGTTCGATATGTATTGAAATTAAATGCATGTTAGCTCCATAGCAAATGAGGTGCGTCTATGTGTGTTTTTTTT